>NC_135759.1:21768189-22016030 GCF_052425735.1 Oculina patagonica
ACAGATCAGAACAGTCGACCATCATAAGGTAACGAATTACGGAAAATTCTATTCTTTTTCGGTATCTACTCAGTAGATGAGTCATCTTATAACAATGCTACTATAGACACTTAATTTAGTATTTTGTAGCTAGTGTCTGTAAATGTTGAACAATTAGAGCAAAAAGAAGCTTATAACAATGCTTTAATCCACGCCGCTAATGACGAAAACGGACAGTAAAGCGAACTAACAAGTTCAAGTTTGAAGTCCCGAAATATTTTGTCGCCGCGTTAGAAGAACAGAGCGTATTTTCTTTATGGAGAGGTGAATCTACAAAAGGAAGGTGATCTGTTCTGATCGGCCTTGTGAAATGACAAACCTTCATATTTTCATTGTAGACTAACATTTCATCATTTTCCGGTCGAATTAAAAGTCTTTGAACATTAACAAGTAGATAATACTGCTGACGGTTGAAAACAATTTTCAGTAGTAAAAAATAGTAAATTATTTTATAATGCGCCTGATAGCTTTGCTTTCCATTTCGTAAAAAGGACAGTTAAAGTCGAAAACTTCTTCTTTAATTAGTTATTTATTAACCGTGATATAGCTATACACCAGTAATAAGGTCATAGAATGTTCCGCTCATTTTTAACAAGCGCGAATGGGATAGCTGTTTCAGTTAATTTTCATCTCAGTTATCATGGTCGAGGAAATATTTAACATTTCTACGCTACTCCAGAAAATGCCTGTAATTGCACAAGAAAAACGACTGAATGAGCACAAAAAGCAGCATTAGACAATTTACGGGAAGATCAGAAAACCGAAACAAATTCTGTTCAGGAACTAGAAAACAGATTTTGACCATAAAATTTGGCTTAGCTTTCAGTATAGCTTGCTACCTTATATTTGGATAAAAATCCTGATTAGTAGTTGACACTGAGTGAAACCAACTGATTCTTTGTTTTTTTTGCAGGTTGCGCTGTATTAATACCACGCCTGTCCGTGAGTAAACTGAGCCATGTTTGACCCTTTGGTGTTGCTAACTTTTCTGACAGTCATATCCAAGGCAACTTGTGATGAAGCCCCAACAAGCCAAGAGACGGTGGAGTTGGGGAAAGCGTTAAATCTTCGAGGAACCAACCTTCTGAGCGACTTTCAAGAACGCGAGAGATCCATTTTTGAGTCTCTCCCTTCAAATTGCTTTCGTAAGGATACCAGAAACCTCAAGTCCTCACGATTCTTCGAATATTATGAAAGCAACAAGGCCTTTTACTCGTCACTGGGGACCGAATCAAGCTTGGAGGCCTCGGTGCAGTCTGCATACACGCTGGGTGCCACTCTAAACGTTGCAACAAAGAGCAAAAGTTCGGAGACAAACAAGGTTAGTGGAATGTCTTTAAACGTGATAGCGATAAAAGAAAAGATCCTGGTGAGACGAGGCTGTTTAGGTGGCGATGAGACCAAATTAAAGAAACAGTTTCTGAGAAAGTTGGAACTCTTGCCGGTAAAAATTGAAAAACCTTGGCAAAAGCATTCCTGGAAACCATATCGTAATTTCATAAAAGAATACGGCTCCCATGTTGTAACGTCCGTTTCGCGAGGAACAAGCTTTAAACAAATGACATTTGCAGAGAGTTCGAAATCTTACACTGAACGAGATTTTCAGGTGAAAAGCTGCATCTCGTTTGCAGGTCCCACATCCGTTGGCAAGGTCGGCGTCGAAGCATGTGCAAACATAAGTAAAAGCGAAATAAGGAGAGCAAGCGAGATGAGCACGAGTGATAAAGTGTTCGTTTTAGGAGGAGATCCGAAGACCCGTAACAAGCTCTTACACAAGGACACTCGGTCGAACGAGCTGATTGAGCAACTCATGAATGAGGCTGGCGGTGACTCCGCCTCGTCCGTCCAGCACACCTTCAGAGCCATCTGGGACATCTTAACAAGTCGTTTCGACGCAGGATCACCGAACCACATCAGAGCTATAAACTTGGAAAACTACTATCTCGGCTTTCTGAGTTTTGGCTGCCACTCCATAAAAGGTGGAAGAGTCCAAATTCAGAAATTCGACTACTCCAGTAGTTCCACACCAGAGTCCCCGGAATTCGAATGTTCTCTTGCTAAAGAGGGCTGTCACAGTGATGACGATTGCCGTTACGTAGTTGGTCCTTGGTGTACCTGCCGAGGGGAATCGTGTGTTCGCTACAAGTCTGTGAAGCGAGACACTGGCGACTCAAAGAAAACTGCATACGCACACAGACGGGGAAATTGGGATTGGAAAGGCTGCGGTTGGAAATCCTGGACCGCCTGGACCCAATGTTCCTGCTATAACAAAAACCGTGATACTCGGGAGGTTGTTTGGTCTTTGCCCAGCAAGGATGCCGCCGCTAGTGTAGCACCAAGCAATGGTACTCACCACGAGGCAAATAATCCAGGTCAGAGTGCAGCACCAAGCAATGGCCCTCACCACGAGGCAAAGAATCCAGGTCACAGTGCAGCATCAAGCAATGGCACTCACCACGAGGAAAAGAATGCAGGGTACAGTGAGGCGAAGGAAAAGAAGAAGGAAATAAATCTCCCGCGTACTGTGATACTCTAAGTTATCAGTGAAATGATGCACGTACCCATTCTATCAGAGTTTTGCAACCATATAATATGTACAACGTCGATCGGCTTAGTTGGATTGTATTAATATAAAAAAATGTATTAAAAAGGTGGAATAAAAAAGTGCATCTACGCGAGCTAGGATTGATGTTGTTTTAAAACGGCGATACCAGTTATGGAAGTGTTCAAGGGGAATTGATTGATACCATATTCATATTGACTGTGGGATGTCCTTAAGATAAAATTGCCCGCCATCATATATAAGAAGAAATTAGTAATAATCTTGTCCACTTTTTGTTGCTAGCCCGAAAAGATAATTTTTGACTAGTTTATTCCTGTCAAAGATTGCAATTTTCTCGCGCGCGTTGCTCGGAGGTGAATAGCAAAGGATATCTAGAGTTTGAGTAGCCAATCAGCGCGCGCCAGAAACGCTATCCACTGTTTTAGTATATGACTTTTGACTTATAAATGTTATTTCTCCCTTATCCTGTAAAATTTGGAATTGACACATGATTTCAAAAAAGTAAACGTCAACTTGTCGTAAGATGATAATGATGATGATAATGATGATGATGATGATAATGATGATGATGATAATGATGATGAAAATGATGATGATGATGATAACTTTATTATGGGTCAAGTAATCTGTAGCTGAGAAGAAAAGTCCCCTCTACAAATCGAGGTTCCCTTTAATTTAAAATTCTTACCCTAATAAACATAAGCACATAGGATTACTCTATAAACAAGTCAAGGTTAAAAGGTTAATAGGCTTAATGGAAAAATCTATTCGTTTCGCATTTGTAGTTACTGATTTTTACTGGTTCCACCATTGCGTCTCAGTCATTACACGCTTGAAAAGTATTTTTAAAGTCCACAAAATATGTGTTTAACTGTTTTAGAGTGATTTTATTTAACCCGTGAAACAATATCTAACAGTTCGTACGTAATAGTCAAAACTAAACAAAAAGAAAACAATGATGGAATTAGTGTCTAATAAAAGTGTAATATATATTTCACGGGTTCAGTAAAATCACTTTATCGGACAAAAGCTCTCACCAAATAACTGGTGAAATTGAATAATTCAGTGACTGTTGAGGTTTCCTCGCCAGCTAAACACACTAACAAGTTTGAAGCCCAGAAATTTTTAGTCGCGGCGTTAGAAGGACAGAATTCCGAACTTATTTCCTTTACAGAGGAGTCAATCTTGATTGAATCTTGGTTGATTTCTACAAAAGGAACGGGATCTGTTCTGATCGGTTTTGTGTAATGACAATCCTTTGTATGTAATTTTCTATTTCATCCATTTAAAGGTCGAATTAATTCGAAATTAAAAGCATTAAAAACATTAAACTGCAGAAAATAATGTTGGCGGTTGAAAATAGTACTTAAAATAGTAAATTATTTTTTTAAAGCTGGCTATCGCCTTCAATTGCTTTCCTTTATAATGATAATGAATTTATACAGCGCATTTTTCATGTGTATATGTTCAAATGCGCTGTACACCAGACCACAACACCGGGAGCTTCGTGCCCTACTCTTTTCGAATAGTGTGTGGGTTCTTTAACGTCCCCTGTCATAAGACTGAAGATACAGGAGACGGGACCTACGGTTTATCGTCCTTTTCCGAGAAGACTAGAATGTCTAACCATTTGCAGATGAAATTACAAAGGCAGCACATTCCCCTCAGTTATTTTAAGACCCTGAGTGTTGGCCCGGTCTGGGGTTCGAACCCACGACCTCCCGCACAGCAGTCCGGCGCTATACCAACTGCCCTAACCTTTCCGAGGTTAGGGCAGTAACAGCTGAGTACTTCTTAGTTACTCGTTAAGCTTTATCTGCCACATAACAATAATTACCTACAGTTTGAAAAGAGCCTAAAATGGACTAATCACATTGGAAAACTTTCCTCTCCTTGCACCAAGTAACCCACGTGTTAACCCTCAAACGTACATACAAATTCAAAACTTAGTTGCGGTCATCCTAGCTAACAAGAGATTCTCACTCTTTCCTGAAAAATGAATGGTTTAGCTAGCAGCTTCATTGGCTATTGTACGTCAATTCCATTGCAGGTCTTGCAGGTATTTGTCTGCGCTTTTCTTGCCATTAGTAATGTGCGCGGCCCACATTGAAAAAATAACGAAATAGAGGTCCTTGGACAGAAAGTGAAAAAGAGCTGAGTTCCACAACTAAAGGTTTATTAGAATTCTGATCCAAGGTGGCCAGGCTCCTTTTTTGCCGCTGTTATGTGTCGTCTAAGGCTAGCCTGCTTGGCCGGCGTTCAAAGAGGACCGAAGAAGAAGACGATTTCGAGCGCGAAGCGCGAGGAGAGAGCGCGCGCCTCGCGTTCTCTCCTCACGCTTCGCGCTCGAACTTTTCAGTGACGGCGTTTACTTTTTGCTTTAAAGCGAAATATTTAGGAAATTGAGACGTTTGTTTAGGATAGTTTGGTTTTTGCGGAAACTGCGCACGCGTGCAATGTCTCGAATGACTTGCTTGACCAACTGAATATGAAAATGGGAGGAGTATGAATTTAAGAAATACCCAGACGTTTTGTTCCCTCCAGATCGTTATTCACCTCGCCGCGGCGCCCTTTTTCAGCTTCAGTAGAAAAAATGAAGGATAACACCCGGGATCAGGGAATCTTAATTTAAGAGCGACGGTCAATTAGACGGGTTGACCCTCTAAAATTATAATTACGCGCCCTGTTTAGCTCAGTTTCCACACCAGGGCGAGATATCTGTATGTATGTATGTATGTATGTATGTATATCTGTCTTCTAAGGATCGGAGCTGCTACCCACTGTGAAACTGACAGCCTTTCAACAATCTATACCAACATGCTACACAACTCAGCAGAGATCAGAGACATGCCAACACCCTAAGGTTTGCCTCTATTTCAGATATTATTCTACACTGATTGTTAATACCCCGAGGTGTTGAGTTGTTGTACACCAGAACCAATTGACATATTTTTTTAGCAACTGAATGCAATTAAGAATTCTGTTTAAACTTTTCATTAAAACTCTCGCCTTTTATTTAAATGTATATAGGATTACCAAAATTTGATTGTGCCAGCTGTTGCAGTTTTCAAACAATGTGCCACATGTTACGTGTAAACGGATCGTAAATAAAAAACTAAGAAAACTAAAGGTGTGA
Organism: Oculina patagonica; assembly: GCF_052425735.1. Lineage (NCBI taxonomy): Eukaryota > Metazoa > Cnidaria > Anthozoa > Scleractinia > Oculinidae > Oculina > Oculina patagonica. Next base: position 21,773,928 of record NC_135759.1, read on the forward strand.
GGAGTTTGCCCCCGCAAACAAAAACTCCTAGGTACGGCCCTGCAATGGCGAAGCAAACTTAGGTTTTGCACTGTTTTTACCCTGAATTTACTAGGCTTTGTAAATGTATTTCTTTTACTTTGGTTTGCAAAACATTTACTTCCTATGTAGAAGCAGTGGATATTTGCGGCACCTTTCCCACTATGACAAATGTAGTGGGCAAATTAATATGTTTGCTATTGGTCAAAAGCAGAGTAAGGGTGAGAAAAAAAGACCATTCTTTGGTGCCTTTGCACGTACAACCGTGGTTCATAGCAGAACACTGCAAGGTTAAGGCTGTTATTAACTTTTTTTTCAGGTTGCTTTTTACTGAGCATAATCTGGTGACAAGGACAGCAGATTAACACGAGTCCGTTTTCCAACGTTTTAAAGCGAAAAGAAAACGTGGAATAAGAAAGAAATAATCAAATTCTCCTACAATTTATGATTGGTCAAGAGCATCTAAGAGTCTAGGAAAACGTTTCAACCCCTGAAAGGCGCGACGAGCATCCGCTTCATTGAGATATGAAATGCTCGGAAAAATTGAGGGCATGTTGCAAAAATTTTCAATAATAATATTGTTGTTCTGAGGCTTCAACCTCTTCTTCTTCGTCATCATCCGACTCGTTGGGGACTAACTTTTTTCTCATGACTCTGTTTAACAGGAATTTCCGCTTTTCTACTGCTGACTCGGCCGCCTCGTCAAAAACCATGTCGTCTTCGCTAATGAAGCGGCGAAGAGTTTTCATGACTTTACGGTGTAGTGCGTCGCGTTTGATACGATGGGTCGACCATTTTAGACGCTCTAAGTAGATCCTCCGTAGTCTTCTTTTGCTAAATAGGGGTAATAGGGCATTGAAAGCGGCAGTCTCGGAATAGTCTTTGATTTTACCCTTATCGAGAAACCGTTTGACTTCTGCCATGAACGATTCTTTGAGATTTTCCCCCACTTTTCTACGTAACGGATCCCATGGATCATAGTCCACTTCTCCATCTTCTTCGAAGCTGCTACTATTCTTCTCCTATATTCCTCCTCTTCCTCTTGAGGATCCTCTTCCTCTACATTTTCTTCATCGCTTCCACCCTCTGGCTCAGTGTCAAATATATCTGGTGCACGATCTGCCATTGTCTTTTTCTTCTCGTCAACGTTTTCAACCAAGACAGCGTGCTTCAACTGAGCTGGAGTCGTTTGAAGTGATTTCTTATATACATTTTTTGTCAGTGTTCAAGCGTCCTCCACCTTTCTTCGATACCAGCGTGCGTATCCTTCGTGCGTCAAGAGGTGACTAAACACCCGTCTCCTGTCATCACTGGCTGGGTGCAGATCCAAGGTCAAGTACCCAAAGGGTCGTTTCGCTACTTTTTGGAACATGGTCATTATGTCTTGCCAGTAGATGGGAAAAGCTTGTAGCAGTAAATTCCTCATAGTTGGCTGGTCGCGAGAATACTTGAAGGCTATGATGTTATGAGTATTCCTGGAAATACTCTTGGCGTATTTACCCTGTGGTAAATAATGGTGGTTTTTGGCGGTTTTGGAGGTTACTGGCGGTTTTCTTGGGTTTATTGGTGGTTACTGGTGGTTTTTGGCGGCTACAGGCGGTTTTTGGCGGTTACTGGCCGTTTTTGGTGGTTACTGGCGTTTATTGGTGGTTTTTGGCGGTATTGGTGTTTGGCGGTTCTTGGTGGTTTTAGGTGATTTTGGCGGTTACTGGCGTTTTTGGTTGTTTTTGGCGGTTTTTGGTGGTTTGGCGGTTACTGGCCGTTTTTGGTGGATTTTGGCGGTTTTTGGCGTTAATTGGTGGTTACTGGTGGGTTTTGGCGGTATTGGTGTTTTGGCGGTTTTTGGTGGTTGGCGATTACTGGTGGTTTTTGCTGGTTTAGCGGTTACTGGCGGTTTTTGGTGGTTATGCTGTTTATTGTTGGTTTTAGGTTGTTCTTGGTGTTTTGGCGGTTATTTGCGGTTTTTGGTGGTTTTTCTCGGTTCTTGGTGTTTTCATGGTTACAGGCGGTTTTTGGCGGTTATTGGCCGTTTTTGCTGGTTTTTGGCGTTTATTGGTGGTTTTATTCCTTTTTTTTTTTTTTTTTTTTTTTACTGGTGGCTTTTGGCGGTATTGGTGTTTGGCGGTTTTTTGGTGGTTTTAGGTGGTTTTGGCGGTTTTGGCTAGGAGAATGGGAACGACCGTGATCTATTTAAGTAATGGAAGAGGATAGGGATGAATTGTTCCGGTCAATAGAACACTTCCCGCAGTGTAAACATTTAGGTATTTGAAAATAAAATGATGTCTATTTCCGGTTTGTTCACTTCCGGTTATGCAAATTAGGTCACTTCCAGCCATCCATCAAAACTCGGTTGCTATGACAACCTATTGTGACGTCATTTGATGAGTACCTGTCAAATCTGCCTTAGGTAATAGCATATGACTACTAGTTTCCTTCGGTAAAATTCCGTAAAAGTGGAAGAGGGGTTATAATTGGTTCGCTTTACGTAGCGCTAGTTTTCCAGGAAATCCAGTTTTTACGTAGAGAGAAAGAGGACACAAATTTGCAAATAACAAAGAAGCAGCCTTTACAGCCCCTGCTTTTTGGCTGTTTAAATTTCTTATCCGGTTAAAAACTATGCACTGTGAGTTTTGAAAGATTTCCCGACACCGAAGGAGATTGAAGGAAATTACACACAAGGCCTCATAAACTCTAAAAAAAGCATTGGTTTGGGTGGCTCTAATTCAAGATTTAAAAATATTGTTTTAGCAGAGATGGTTGTAGGTCATCATTGCTTAGAAATATTTCACGCTTTTATGTAAGCCAAATGAAATTAGGGATAAAGAAATTACCCAAAATCGAAAAATTGTTTTCAACTTCAGCAGTATCTACTGGCTGGACTTTTAATTCGACCGTGAAATCGATGAAATGTTAGACCAATGGAAATATAAAGGTTTGCATTTCACCAGACCGATCAGAACAGATCACGTTCCTTTTGTATAAATCAACTAGATTCACTACTCTGTAAAGGAAATACGTCCTGTCCTTTTAACCCCGCGACTTAATATTTCGGGGTTCCAAACTGGTAATTTCTGGCGATTTCTAACAGTCACTGAATTATTGCATTTCACCAGTTATTTGGTAAGAGCTTTCTTCCGATAGAGTGATTTTACTGAACCCGTGATATAGTTGTTACACTTTTAGATACTGTTATACACTAATTCCATTGTTTTTGTTTGTTTGGTAAGAATTTTAAATTAAGGCTATATTTTGTTAAAGCAAAACACATCTTTCATATTAGCGCCCAACACAGACCAGAACAGACGACCATCATATGGTAAGTTTACGAAAACTTTTCTTCCTTTAATTTTCGGTATCATCTTATAACAATGCTACTATAGACACTAAATTTCGTATTGTGTAGCTAGTGTCTGTAAATGTTGGGCAATTAACAAAAAAAGCTTATAACAATGCTTAAATTCACGCTGCTAATGACAAAAACGATTTGAAAATCTCACCAGTTAAGCAAACTGACAAGTTTGGAGCCCCGAAATATTTTGTCGCCGAGTTAGAAGGACAGAACTAGTTATTTCCTTTATGGAGAAGTGAATTTAGTTGATTTATAGAAAAGGAACTTGATCTGTTCGGTTTTCTGAAACGACAAACCTTTATACATGTATTTCCATTGTAGCCTAGCATTACATCATTTTCCCGGTCGAATTTAAAAGTCTTTGAACATTAACCAGTAGTGAATACTGCTGACGGTTGAAAACAATTTTCAGTAGTAAAAAATAGTAAATAATTTTAAATGGTGGCGATAGCTTTGTCCAAAGCTTTGCTTTCCTTTTCGTAATAAGGGCAATAAAAGTCGAGAACTTCTTCTTTAGTTATTTATTAACCCTGATAAAGCTATACACCAGTAACGAGGTGATGGAACGTTCCGCCCATATAATTAAACAAGCGCGAATAGGAAGTTTTTTTCAGTTAACTTTCGCCACAGTTATTGTCGAGGAAATTTTTAAAAGCTCTACGCTTCTCCAGAAAATGCGTGTAAATGCACAAGAGAAACGACTGAATGAACACAAAAAGCAGCATTAAACAATTTGCGGGAAGATAAGAAAACCGGAAGAAACTTTGTTTCGGGAGTTAGTAGAAACAGATTTTGCCCATAAAATTAGGCTTAGCAACCAGCATAAAGTCAACTCTCTCTAAGACGGACACCTTCGGGATCGGCCGCAATTGTCCGTCTTAGAGAGGTGTCCGCGTTGTAGAGAGTCGAGGTAACATGACACTAGTAATTCTGAGATAATAAAGCTAAACCTTTGCACAATACAACAATCCTTTGCAAACTGCAACAAGAATACACTGTAAGTAGAAAACGACCTCTTTAGTGCCCAAACACGTAAGCAGAGAAGTAATCCGTTAAAGCGTCATTGGTTTTGGTAAGTAAGCTTGGTATACACGTATCCTAGGGCGCTGACTAACTTTGCTTTAGGTCGATACGAAGTTTGGAAGTATTTTCACTAATAAAACATGACAAAAAACACTTCTCAAGTGTCCGTTAATGATTTCGAAGTGTCAATTGTCCGTCGTAGAGAGGTGTCCGTCTTATAGGGAGTTTGGTTACAGTAAAATGACTGAAAAACGGCAGGGACCATCACCAGGTGTCCGTCTTATGGGGGAGGTGTCCGTCTTATAGAGGTGTCCGTTAAGAGAGAGTTGACTGTAGCTTGCTACCTAATATTTGAAAAACTATCCGGGTTAACAGTTAACACTAGCTGAGTAAAACCACCTGATTCTTTGTTTTTTGCAGGTTGCGCTATATTAATACCACGCCTGTCCGTGAGTAAACTGAGCCATGCTTGTCCCTTTGGTGTTGCTAACTTTTCTGACAGTCATATCCAAGGCAACTTGTGATGAAGCCCCAACAAGCCAAGAGACGGTGGAGTTGGGGAAAGCGTTAAATCTTCGAGGAACCAACCTTTTGAGTGACTTTCAAGAACGCGAGAGATCCATTTTTGAGTCTCTCCCTTCAAATTGCTTTCGTAAGGATACCAGAAACCTCAAGTCCTCACGATTCTTCGAATATTATGAAAGCAACAAGGCCTTTTACTCGTCACTGGGGACCGAATCAAGCTTGGACGCCTCGGTGCAGTCTTCATACACGCTGGGTGCCACTCTAAACGTTGCAACAAAGAGCAAAAGTTCGGAGACAAACAAGGTGAGTGGAATGTCTTTAAACGTGATAGCGATAAAGGAAAAGATCCTGGTGAGACGAGGCTGTTTAGGTGGCGATGAGACCAAATTCAAGAAACAGTTTCTGAGAAAGTTGGAACTCTTGCCGGTAAAAATTGAAAAACCTTGGCAAAAGCATTCCTGGAAACCATATCGTAATTTCATAACGGAATACGGCTCCCACGTTGTAACGTCCGTTTCGCGAGGAACAAGCTTTAAACAAATGACATTTGCAGAGAGTTCGAAATCTTACAGTGAACGGGATTTTCAGGTGAAAAGCTGCATCTCGTTTGCAGGACCCACATCCGTTGGCAAGGTCGGCGTCGAAGCATGTGCAAACATAAGTAAAAGCGAAATAAGGAGAGCAAGCGAGATGAGCACGAGTGATAAAGTGTTCGTTTTAGGAGGAGATCCGAAGACCCGTAACAAGCTCTTACACAAGGACACTCGGTCGAACGAGCTGATTGAGCAACTCATGAATGAGGCCGGCGGTGACTCCGCCTCGTCCGTCCAGCACACCTTCAGAGCCATCTGGGACATCTTAACAAGTCGTTTCGACGCAGGATCACCGAACCACATCAGAGCTATAAACTTGGAGAACTACTATCTTGGCTTTCTGAGTTTTGGCTGCCACTCCATAAAAGGTGGAAGAGTCCAAATTCAGAAATTCGACTACTCCAGTAGTTCCACACCAGAGTCCCCGGAATTCGAATGTTCTCTCGCTAAAGAGGGCTGCCACAGTGATGACGATTGCCGTTACGTAGTTGGTCCTTGGTGTACCTGCCGAGGGGAATCGTGTGTTCGCTACAAGTCTGTGAAGCGAGACACTGGCGACTCAAAGAAAACTGCATACGCACACAGACAGGGAAATTGGGATTGGAAAGGCTGTGGTTGGAAAACCTGGACCGCCTGGACTCAATGTTCCTGCTATAACAAAAACCGTGATACTCGGGAGGTTGTATGGTCTTTGCCCAGCAAGGATGCCGCCGCAAGTGCAGCACCAAGCAATGGCACTCACCACGAGGAAAAGAATGCAGGGCACAGTGAGGCGAAGGAAAAGAAGAAGGAAATAAATCTCCCGCGTACTGTGATACTCTAAGTTATCAGTGAAATGATGCACGTACCCATTCTATCAGAGTTTTGCAACTATATAATATGTACAACGTCGATCGGCTTAGTTGGATTGTATTAATATAAAAAAATGTATTAAAAAGGTGGAATAAAAAAGTGCATCTACGCGAGCTAGGATTGATGTTGTTATTTAAAACGGCGATACCAGTTATGGAAGTGTTCAAGGGGAATTGATTGATACCATATTCATATTGACTGTGGGATGTCCTTAAGATAAAATTGCCCGCCATCATATATAAGAAGAAATTAGCAATAATCTTGTCCACTTTTTGTTGCTAGCCCGAAAAGATAATTTTTGACTAGTTTATTTCTGTCAAAGATTACAATATTCTCGCGCGCGTTGCTCGGAGGTGAATAGCAAAGGATATCCAGAGTTTGAGTAGCCAATCAGCGCGCGCCAGAAACGCTATCCACTGTTTTAGTATATGACTTTTGACTTATAAATGTTATTTCTCCCTTATCCTGTAAAATTTGGAATTGACACATGATTTCAAAAAAGTAAACGTCAACTTGTCGTAAGATGATAACGATGATGATGATGATGATGATGATGATGATGATGAAAATGATGATGATGATGATAACTTTATTATGGGTCAAGTAATCTGTAGCTGAGAAGAAAAGTCCCCTCTACAAATCGAGGTTCCCTTTAATTTGAAATTCTTACCCTAAGAAACATAAGCACATAGGATTACTCTATAAACAAGTCAAGGTTAAAAGGTTAATAGGTTTAATGGAAAAAGTCTATTCGTTTCGCATTTGTAGTTACTGATTTTTACTGGTTCCACCATTGCGTCTCAGTCATTACACGCTTGAAAAGTATTTTTAAAGTCCACAAAGTATGTGTTTAACTTTTTTAGAGTGATTTTATTTAACCCGTGAAACAATATCTAACAGTTCGTACGTAATAGTCAAAACTAAACAAAAAGAAAACAATGATGGAATTAGTGTCTAATAAAAGTGTAATATATATTTCACGGGTTCAGTAAAATCACTTTATCGGACAAAAGCTCTTACCAAATAACTGGTGAAATAGAATAATTCAGTGACTGTTGAGGTTTCCTCGCCAGCTAAACACACTAACAAGTTTGAAGCCCAGAAATTTTTAGTCGCGGCGTTAGAAGGACAGAATTCCGAACTTATTTCCTTTACAGAGGAGTGAATCTTGATTGAATCTTGGTTGATTTCTACAAAAGGAACGGGATCTGTTCTGATCGGTTTTGTGTAATGACAATCCTTTGTATGTAATTTTCTATTTCATCCATTTAAAGGTCGAATTAATTCGAAATTAAAAGCATTAAAAACATTAAACTGCAGAAAATAATGTTGGCGGTTGAAAATAGTACTTAAAATAGTAAATTATTTTTTTAAAGCTGGCTATCGCTTTCAATTGCTTTCCTTTATAATGATAATGAATTTATACAGCGCATTTTTCATGTGTATATGTTCAAATGCGCTGTACACCAGACCACAACACCGGGAGCTTCGTGCCCTACTCTTTTCGAATAGTGTGTGGGTTCTTTAACGTCCCCTGTCATAAGACTGAAGATACAGGAGACGGGACCTACGGTTTATCGTCCTTTTCCGAGAAGACTAGAATGTCTAACCATTTGCAGATGAAATTACAAAGGCAGCACATTCCCCTCAGTTATTTTAAGACCCTGAGTGTTGGCCCGGTCTGGGGTTCGAACCCACGACCTCCCGCACAGCAGTCCGGCGCTATACCAACTGCCCTAACCTTTCCGAGGTTAGGGCAGTAACAGCTGAGTACTTCTTAGTTACTCGTTAAGCTTTATCTGCCACATAACAATAATTACCTACAGTTTGAAAAGAGCCTAAAATGGACTAATCACATTGGAAAACTTTCCTCTCCTTGCACCAAGTAACCCACGTGTTAACCCTCAAACGTACATACAAATTCAAAACTTAGTTGCGGTCATCCTAGCTAACAAGAGATTCTCACTCTTTCCTGAAAAATGAATGGTTTAGCTAGCAGCTTCATTGGCTATTGTACGTCAATTCCATTGCAGGTCTTGCAGGTATTTGTCTGCGCTTTTCTTGCCATTAGTAATGTGCGCGGCCCACATTGAAAAAATAACGAAATAGAGGTCCTTGGACAGAAAGTGAAAAAGAGCTGAGTTCCACAACTAAAAGTTTATGAGAATTCTGATCCAAGGTGGCCAGGCTCCTTTTTTGCCGCTGGTATGTCAGTGTCGTCTTAGGCTAGCCTGCTTGGCCGGCGTTCAAAGAGGACCAAAGAAGAAGACGATTTCGAGCGCGAAGCGCGAGGAGAGAGCGCGCCTCGCGTTCTCTCCTCACGCTTCGCGCTCGAACTTTTCAGTGACGGCGTTTACTTTTTGCTTTAAAGCGAAATATTTAGGAAATTGAGACGTTTGTTTAGGATAGTTTGGTTTTTGCGGAAACTGCGCACGCGTGCAATGTCTCGAATGACTTGCTTGACCAACTGAATATGAAGATGGGAGGAGTATGAATTTAAGAAATACCCAGACGTTTTGTTCCCTCCAGATCGTTATTCACCTCGCCGCGGCGCCCTTTTTCAGCTTCAGTAGAAAAAATGAAGGATAACACCCGGGATCAGGGTATCTTATGAGCGACGGTCAATTAGACGAGTTGTCCCTCTAAAATTATAATTACCCGCCCTGTTTAGCTCAGTTTCCACACCAGGGCGAGATATCTGTATGTTGTATGTATGTATGTATGTATGTATGTATGTATGTATGTATGTATGTATGTATGTATGTATGTATGTATGTATGTATGTATGTATGTATGTATGTATGTATGTATGTATGTATGTATGTATGTATGTATGTATGTATGTATGTATGTATGTATGTATGTATGTATGTATGTATGTATGTATGTATGTATGTATGTATGTATGTATGTATGTATGTATGTATGTATGTATGTATGTATGTATGTATGTATGTATGTATATCTGTCTTCTAAGGATCGGAGCTGCTACCCACTGTGAAACTGACAGCCTTTCAACAATCTATACCAACATGCTACACAACTCAGCAGAGATCAGAGACATGCCAACACCCTAAGGTTTGCCTCTATTTCAGATATTATTCTACACTGATTGTTAATACCCCGAGGTGTTGAGTTGTTGTACACCAGAACCAATTGACATATTTTTTTTTAGCAACTGAATGCAATTAAGAATTCTGTTTAAACTTTTCATTAAAACTCTCGCCTTTCATTTAAATGTATATAGGATTACCAAAATTTGATTGTGTCAGCTGTTGCAGTTTTCAAACAATGTGCCACATGTTACGTGTAAACGGATCGTAAATAAAAAACTAAGAAAACTAAAGGTGTGAGGAGTTTGCCCCCGCAAACAAAAACTCCTAGGTACGGCCCTGCAATAGCGAAGCAAACTTAGGTTTTGCACTGTTTTTACCCTGAATTTACTAGGCTTTGTAAATGTATTTCTTTTACTTTGGTTTGCAAAACATTTACTTCCTATGTAGAAGCAGTGGATATTTGCGGCACCTTTCCCACTATGACAAATGTAGTGGGCAAATTAATATGTTTGCTATTGGTCAAAAGCAGAGTAAGGGTGAGAAAAAAAGACCATTCTTTGGTGCCTTTGCACGTACAACCGTGGTTCATAGCAGAACACTGCAAGGTTAAGGCTGTTATTAACTTTTTTTTCAGGTTGCTTTTTACTGAGCATAATCTGGTGACAAGGACAGCAGATTAACACGAGTCCGTTTTCCAACGTTTTAAAGCGAAAAGAAAACGTGGAATAAGAAAGAAATAATCAAATTCTCCTACAATTTATGATTGGTCAAGAGCATCTAAGAGTCTAGGAAAACGTTTCAACCCCTGAAAGGCGCGACGAGCATCCGCTTCATTGAGATATGAAATGCTCGGAAAAATTGAGGGCATGTTGCAAAAATTTTCAATAATAATATTGTTGTTCTGAGGCTTCAACCTCTTCTTCTTCGTCATCATCCGACTCGTTGGGGACTAACTTTTTTCTCATGACTCTGTTTAACAGGAATTTCCGCTTTTCTACTGCTGACTCGGCCGCCTCGTCAAAAACCATGTCGTCTTCGCTAATGAAGCGGCGAAGAGTTTTCATGACTTTACGGTGTAGTGCGTCGCGTTTGATACGATGGGTCGACCATTTTAGACGCTCTAAGTAGATCCTCCGTAGTCTTCTTTTGCTAAATAGGGGTAATAGGGCATTGAAAGCGGCAGTCTCGGAATAGTCTTTGATTTTATCCTTATCGAGAAACCGTTTGACTTCTGCCATGAACGATTCTTTGAGATTTTCCCCCACTTTTCTACGTAACGGATCCCATGGATCATAGTCCACTTCTCCTTCGGGGCTGCTACTATTCTTCTCCTATTCCTCCTCTTCCTCTTGAGGATCCTCTTCCTCTACATTTTCTTCATCGCTTCCACCCTCTGGCTCAGTGTCAAATATATCTGGTGCACGATCTGCCATTGTCTTTTTCTTCTCGTCAACGTGTTCACCCAAGACAGCGTGCTTCAACTGAGCTGGAGTCGTTTGAAGTGATTTCTTATATACATTTTTTTGTCAGTGTTCAAGCGTCCTCCACCTTTCTTCGATACCAGCTTGCGTATCCTTCGTGCGTCAAGAGGTGACTAAACACCCGTCTCCTGTCATCACTGGCTGGGTGCAGATCCAAGGTCAAGTATCCAAAGGGTCGTTCCGCTACTTTTTGGAACATGGTCATTATGTCTTGCCAGTAGATGGGAAAAGCTTGTAGCAGTAAATTCCTCATAGTTGGCTGGTCGCGAGAATACTTGAAGGCTATGATGTTATGAGTATTCCTGGAAATACTCTTGGCGTATTTACCCTGTGGTAAATAATGGTGGTTTTTGGCAGTTTTGGAGGTTACTGGCGGTTTTCTTGGGTTTATTGGTGGTTACTGGTGGTTTTTGGCGGCTACAGGCGGTTTTTGGCGGTTACTGGCCGTTTTTGGTGGTTTTTGGCATTTATTGGTGGTTACTGGTGGTTTTTGGCGGTATTGGTGTTTGGCGGTTCTTGGTGGTTTTAGGTGGTTTTGGCGGTTACTGGCGTTTTTTGTTGTTTTTGGCGGTTTTTGGTGGTTTGGCGGTTACTGGCCGTTTTTGGTGGATTTTGGCGGTTTTGGCGTTAATTGGTGGTTACTGGTGGGTTTTGGCGGTATTGGTGTTTTGGCGGTTTTTGGTGGTTGGCGATTACTGGTGGTTTTTGCTGGTTTAGCGGTTACTGGCGGTTTTTGGTGGTTATGCTGTTTATTGTTGGTTTTAGGTTGTTCTTGGTGTTTTGGCGGTTCTTCGCGGTTTTTGGTGGTTTTTCTCGGTTCTTGGTGTTTTCATGGTTACAGGCGGTTTTTGGCGGTTTTTGGCGTTTATTGGTGGTTACTGGTGGCTTTTGGCGGTATTGGTGTTTGGCGGTTTTTTGATGGTTTTAGGTGGTTTTGGCGGTTTTGGCTAGGAGAATGGGAACGACCGTGATCTATAAGTAATGGAAGAGGATAGGGATGAATTGTTCCGGTCAATAGAACACTTCCCGCAGTGTAAACATTTAGGTTTTGGAAAATAAAATGATTTTGGACATTCTATTTCCGGTTTGTTCACTTCCGGTTATGCAAATTAGGTCACTTCCAGCCATCCATCAAAACTCGGTTGCTATGACAACCTATTGTGACGTCATTTGATGAGTACCTGTCAAATCTGCCTTAGGTAATAGCATATGACTACTAGTTTCCTTCGGTAAAATTCCGTAAAAGTGGAAAAGGGGTTATAATTGGTTCGCTTTACGTAGCGCTAGTTTTCCAGGAAATCCAGTTTTTACGTAGTGAGAAAGAGGACACAAATTTGCAAATAACAAAGAAGCAGCCTTTACAGCCCCTGCTTTTTGGCTGTTTAAATTTCTTATCCGGTTAAAAACTATGCACTGTGAGTTTTGAAAGATTTCCCGACACCGAAGGAGATTGAAGGAAATTACACACAAGGCCTCATAAACTCTAAAAAAAGCATTGGTTTGGGTGGCTCTAATTCAAGATTTAAAAATATTGTTTTAGCAGAGATGGTTGTAGGTCATCATTGCTTAGAAATATTTCACGCTTTTATGTAAGCCAAATGAAATTAGGGATAAAGAAATTACCCAAAATCGAAAAATTGTTTTCAACTTCAGCAGTATCTACTGCTAGTTAATGTTTAAAGACTTTTAATTCGACCGTGAAATCGATGAAATGTTAGACCAATGGAAATATAAAGGTTTGCATTTCACCAAACCGATCAGAACAGATCACGTTCCTTTTGTATAAATCAACTAGATTCACTACTCTGTAAAGGAAATACGTTCTGTCCTTCTAACCCCGCGACTTAATATTTCGGGGTTCCAAACTGGTAATTTCTGGCGATTTCTAACAGTCACTGAATTATTGCATTTCACCAGTTATTTGGTAAGAGCTTTCTTCCGATAGAGTGATTTTAATTACTGAACCCGTGATATAGTTGTTACACTTTTAGATACTGTTATACAATAATTCCATTGTTTTTGTTTGTTTGGTAAGAATTTTAAATTAAGGCTATATTTTGTTAAAGCAAAACACATCTTTCATATTAGCGCCCAACACAGGTCAGAACAGTCGACCATCATAAGGTAAGTTTACAAAAAATTTCTTCCTTTAATTTTCGGTATCTACGTACTCATCTTATAACAATGCTACTATAGACACTAAATTTGATATTGTGTAGCTGGTGCCTGTAAATGTTGAGCAATTAACAAAAAAGGCTTACAACAATGCTTAAATTCACGCTGCTTATGACAAAAACGATTTGAAAATCTCACCAGTTAAGCAAACTGACAAGTTGGAGCCCCGAAATATTTTGTCGCCGCGTTAGAAAGACAGAACTTATTTCCTTTATGGAGGAGTGAATTTAGTTGATTTATAGAAAAGGAACTTGATCTGTTCGGTTTTCTGAAACGACAAACCTTTATATTTCCATTGTAGCCTAGCATTACATCATTTTCCCGGTCGAATTTAAAAGTCTTTGAACATTAACCAGTAGTGAATGCTGCTGACGGTTGAAAACAATTTTCAGTAGTAAAAAATAGTAAATAATTTTAAATGGTGGCGATAGCTTTGTCCGAAGCTTTGCTTTCCTTTTCGTAATAAGGGCAATAAAAGTCGAGAACTTCTTCTTTAGTTATTTATTAACCCTGATAAAGCTATACACCAGTAACCAGGTGATGGAACGTTCCGCCCATATCATTAAACAAGCGCGAAGAGAAAGTTTTTTCAGTTAATTTTCGCCACAGTTATTGTCGAGGAAATTTTTAACAGCTCTACGCTTCTCCAGAAAATGCCTGTAAATGCACAAGAGAAACGACTGAATGAACACAAAAAGCAGCATTAAACAATTTGCGTGAAGATAAGAAAACCGAAACAAACTTTGTTTCGGGAGTTAGTAGAAACAGATTTTGCCCATAAAATTAGGCTTAGCAACCAGTATAAAGTCAACTCTCTCTAAGACGGACACCTTCGGGACCGGCCGCAACTGTCCGTCTTAGAGAGGTGTCCGCGTTGTAGAGAGTCGAGGTAACATGACACCAGTAATTCTGAGATAATAAAGCTAAACCTTTGCACAATACAACAATCCTTTGCAAACTGCAACAAAAATACACTGTAAGTAGAAAACGACCTCTTTAGTGCCCAAACACGTAAGCAGAGAAGTAATCCGCTAAAGCTTCATTGGTTTTGGTAAGTAAGCTTGGTATACACGTATCCTTAGGGTTGACTAACTTTGCTTTAGGTCGATACGAAGTTTGGAAGTATTTTCACTAATAAAACATGACAAAAAACACTTCTCAAGTGTCCGTTAATGATTTCGAAGTGTCCGTTGTCTGTCTTAGAGAGGTGTCCGTCTTATAGGGAGTTTGGTTACAGTAAAATGACTGAAAAACGGCAGGGACCATCACCAGGTGTCCGTCTTATGGAGGTGTCCGTCTTATAGAGGTGTCCGTCTTATAGAGGTGTCCGTTAAGAGAGAGTTGACTGTAGCTTGCTACCTAATATTTGAAAAACTATCCTGGTTAACAGTTAACACTAGCTGAGTAAAACCACCTGATTCTTTGTTTTTTGCAGGTTGCGCTATATTAATACCACGTTTGTCCGTGAGTAAACTGAGCCATGCTTGTCCCTTTGGTGTTGCTAATGTTTCTGACAGTCGTATCCAAGGCAACTTGCGATGAAGCCCCAACAAGCCAAGAGACGGTGGAGTTGGGGAAAGCGTTAAATCTTCGAGGAACCAACCTTTTGAGTGACTTTCAAGAACGCGAGAGATCCATTTTTGAGTCTCTCCCTTCAAATTGCTTTCGTAAGGATACCAGAAACCTCAAGTCCTCACGATTCTTCGAATATTATGAAAGCAACAAGGCCTTTTACTCGTCACTGGGGACCGAATCAAGCTTGGACGCCTCGGTGCAGTCTGCATACACGCTGGGTGCCACTCTAAACGTTGCAACAAAGAGCAAAAGTTCAGAGACAAACAAGGTGAGTGGAATGTCTTTAAACGTGATAGCGATAAAGGAAAAGATCCTGGTGAGACGAGGCTGTTTAGGTGGCGATGAGACGAAATTAAAGAAACAATTTCTGAGAAAGTTGGAACTCTTGCCGGTAAAAATTGAAAAACCTTGGCAAAAGCATTCCTGGAAACCATATCGTAATTTCATAAAAGAATACGGCTCCCATGTTGTAACGTCCGTTTCGCGAGGAACAAGCTTTAAACAAATGACATTTGCAGAGAGTTCGAAATCTTACACTGAACGAGATTTTCAGGTGAAAAGCTGCATCTCGTTTGCAGGACCCACATCCGTTGGCAAGGTCGGCGTCGAAGCATGTGCAAACATAAGTAAAAGCGAAATAAGGAGAGCAAGCGAGATGAGCACGAGTGATAAAGTGTTCGTTTTAGGAGGAGATCCGAAGACCCGTAACAAGCTCTTACACAAGGACACTCGGTCGAACGAGCATATTGAGCAACTCATGAATGAGGCCGGCGGTGACTCCGCCTCGTCCGTCCAGCACACCTTCAGAGCCATCTGGGACATCTTAACAAGTCGTTTCGACGCAGGATCACCGAACCACATCAGAGCTATAAACTTGGAGAACTACTATCTCGGCTTTCTGAGTTTTGGCTGCCACTCCATAAAAGGTGGAAGAGTCCAAATTCAGAAATTCGACTACTCCAGTGATTCCACACCAGAGTCCCCGGAATTCGAATGTTCTCTCGCTAAAGAGGGCTGCCACAGTGATGACGATTGCCGTTACGTAATTGGAGCTTGGTGTACCTGCCGAGGTGAATCGTGTGTTCGCTACAAGTCTGTGAAGCGAGACACTGGCGACTCAAAGGAAACTGCATACGCACACAAAAAAGGAAATTGGGATTGGAAAGGCTGCGGTTGGAAACCCTGGACCGCCTGGACTCAATGTTCCTGCTATAACAAAAACCGTGATACTCGAAAGGTTGTTTGGTCTTTGCCCAGCAAGGATGCCGTCGCAAGTACAGCACCAAGCAATGGCACTCATCACGAGGCAAGGAATCCAGGTCATAGTGGGGCGAAGGAAAAGAAGAAGGAAATAAATCTCCCGCGTACTGTGATACTCTAAGTTATCACTGAAATGATGCACGTGGCCATTCTATCAGAGTTGTGCAACTATATAATATATATGTACAATGTCGTTCGGCTTGGTTTGATTTCACATGTATGGATGGAATTAAAAGTACATCTACGCGAGCCAGGCTTGTTGTCGGTTGTAATAATTGTACCAAAACGGCGATATTATTTTTAGAAGGGTTCAAGGGGAATCGATAAATGCTTTCTTTCAAAATTTAAGCTGTGGTCGAGTTTCCTTCTTATAATAGATTTCTATGTTATCTAACTTTTCCCTGAAAAATAGTCGAACAAAACGTGTTGTAAATGAATGGTTCATCACATAGCAGCTTCATTGGATCTTGTACGTGAATTCCATTGCAGGTCTTGCAGGTATTTGTCTGCGCTTTTCTTGCCATTAGTATTGTGCGCCCACATTGAAAGAATAAAAAGAAATAGAGATCCTTGGACAGAAAGTGAAAAAGAACTGAGGTTTGTAACTTAAAAACTAAAATACTCTGAAAAAGGTTTATGAGAATTCTGACCCAAAGTGTCCAGGCTCATTTTCTAGGCCGGCATGTATCGTCAAACACTGGCTACGGAAGTTTATACATGTGAAAACGTCGCCATGAACCAGCGACACGAGTCTCTTGAGAAATGGGTAACTAGCTATGATGGAATAATGCTTTTCTCTGCTGCGTGATTATCATCTATTAGGACTGATCTGTGACGGAAAACGATAGAAAAAGAAACCCGACTCTGTTTTCCGAGTGTCTCAGCTCCATTATGAATGGATTTATATCGTAAGAAGAATTAACTGCAGGGTTTCCATGAACGTCAGTTCGAAAATTTTTCAAGGTATTATCAAGCGATTTTTTTAATCGTTTTGGTCAGAAAAATGGATTAGCAGTTTTTCTTTTCACACTTGACTATTTTGTGCACTCTGGTCAGCAATTAGGCATAATTCTTAGAAGAAAATATTTTTTCATCTTCATTATTCATCTTTTTTCAAACGTTTACGCAAACCGAAACTGTACAAATCCAGACTCGTACTCAGTCGCTCCCGAGACGGATTTGACTAGAACGCATTGCATCCCAAGCGCCTCATCAGATAAATTTTAAATAAGTTACGACTGAGTACGAGTCTGGTAAAAATCTCATAGTTTGGTCTGAAATACCTTATTGTTACTTATTTTCGCGGCACTTAATTTTCATGATTTTCAAAAAATTTATTTCAAACGTTTTATATTGTATTTTTATGTAAATTACGTATTTTTGGCCAAATCGCGAAAATTAAGTCCCGCAAAAATAAGTAACAATAAGGTAGGTTAAGAGTTTCAAATATTACGCCGCACTCCCCCACCCAAATTTCGGAAGTACCCTCCGGCGATTTTTAGCATTCGAATTTGTTCTCCTGTGGCTTCTACAAACACAACATGTATCATTAACTTTTCGATAATCAAGTAATTGTCAGAAGAAAAAGGCTGCAACGGTTTTGAACATTGATGCGTTTTTGCCAACTCTTCGTCCGTGCTAGTGAATGTCGACAAATTCGTGACCACCAGTCATCTTGGCGTTCCATGGCTTGCAGTGAAAGGCGACAGGAAAGAGAACCGACGAACATGTTTGGATACTTCAGATGAGTTATTCGTTAGCCTGCGAATACAGCCGCCTCTCATTCGCGTCCCGCAACGTGTTTCGCTTTTCGTTGCGAAACGCGAATGAGAGGCGGCTGTATTCGCAGGCTAGTTATTCGTCCAAGATGGTAATTTTTCGTAGCGTTTTTTACCTTAGCAAACGAATATCTGTCTCGAATTACTTGCTCGACCAACTGAATATGAAAATGGGAGGAGTATGAATTTAAGAAATACCCAGACGTTTTGTTCCCTCCAGATCGTTATTCACCTCGCCGCGGCGCCCTTTTTCAGCTTCAGTAGAAAAAATGAAGGATAACACCCGGGATCAGGGTATCTTAATTTAAGAGCGACGGTCAATTAGACGAGTTGTCCCTCTAAAATTATAATTACGCGCCCTGTTTAGCTCAGTTTCCACACCAGGGCGAGATATCTGTATGTATGTATGTATGTATATCTGTCTTCTAAGGATCGGAGCTGCTACCCACTGTGAAACTGACAGCCTTTCAACAATCTATACCAACATGCTACACAACTCAGCAGAGATCAGAGACATGCCAACACCCTAAGGTTTGCCTCTATTTCAGATATTATTCTACACTGATTGTTAATACCCCGAGGTGTTGAGTTGTTGTACACCAGAACCAATTGACATATTTTTTTTAGCAACTGAATGCAATTAAGAATTCTGTTTAAACTTTTCATTAAAACTCTCGCCTTTTATTTAAATGTATATAGGATTACCAAAATTTGATTGTGCCAGCTGTTGCAGTTTTCAAACAATGTGCCACATGTTACGTGTAAACGGATCGTAAATAAAAAACTAAGAAAACTAAAGGTGTGAGGAGTTTGCTCCCGCAAACAAAAACTCCTAGGTACGGCCCTGCAATGGCGAAGCAAACTTAGGTTTTGCACTGTTTTTACCTTGAATTTACTAGGCTTTGTAAATGTATTTCTTTTACTTTGGTTTGCAAAACATTTACTTCCTATGTAGAAGCAGTGGATATTTGCGGCACCTTTCCCACTATGACAAATGTAGTGGGCAAATTAATCCTTCGGAGCTGCTACTATTCTTCTCCTATTCCTCCTCTTCCTCTTGAGGATCCTCTTCCTCTACATTTTCTTCATCGCTTCCACCCTCTGGCTCAGTGTCAAATATATCTGGTGCACGATCTGCCATTGTCTTTTTCTTCTCGTCAACGTGTTCAACCAAGACAGCGTGCTTCGACTGAGCTGGAGTCGTTTGAAGTGATTTCTTTTATACATTTTTTGTCAGTGTTCAAGCGTCCTCCACCTTTCTTCGATACCAGCGTGGGTATCCTTCGTGCGTCAAGGGGTGACTAAACACCCGTCTCCTGTCATCACTGGCTGGGTGCAGATCCAAGGTCAAGTACCCAAAGGGTCGTTTCGCTACTTTTTGGAACATGGTCATTATGTCTTGCCAGTAGATGGGAAAAGCTTGTAGCAGTAAATTCCTCATAGTTGGCTGGTCGCGAGAATACTTGAAGGCTATGATGTTATGAGTATTCCTGGAAATACTCTTGGCGTATTTACCCGGTGGTAAATACTGGTGGTTTTTGGCGGTTTTGGAGGTTACTGGCGGTTTTCTTGGGTTTATTGGTGGTTACTGGTGGTTTTTGGTGGTTATTGGTGTTTGGCGGTACGTTACTGGCGGTTTTTGGCGGTTCTTGGTGTTTTGGCGGTTACTGGTGGTTTTTGGCGGCTACAGGCGGTTTTTGGCGGTTACTGGCCGTTTTTGGTGTTTTTTGGCGTTTATTGGTGGGTTACTGGTGGTTTTTGGCGGTATTGGTGTTTGGCGGTTCTTGGTGGTTTTAGATGGTTTTGGCGGTTACTGGCGTTTTTTGTTGTTTTTGGCAATTACTGGTGGTTTTTGGTGGTTTGGCGGTAACTGGCGTTTTTGGTGGTTTTGGCCGGTTACTGGCGGTTTTTGGCGTTTATTGGTGTTTTGGCGGTTTTAGGTGGTTTTGGTGGTTACTGGCGTTTTTTGTTGTTTTTGGCGGTTACTGGTGGTTTTTGGTGGTTTGGCGGTTACTCCTGCCATACGGTACGCGCCAGCAAAATTTAAATTAACCAATCAGAGGCCGGTTGCGGGGAAAAACTGAGTTTTCCTACGTCACTTTCGTTTTACGCTCTCTGATTGGTTGTGGTGAACGAGAAAAAACAGAGAAATTCCATGAAGTGAGGCGCGAAAATGTTCAACATGGCTAGCAGTCGAAGTGGTGGTTTCTGTTGTCGTTCCTTTTTATTTTATTTTACTGAGTTCACAGTCTTTTTCAACGAAGTGCAGCGACTGATTTTAGTTAGTGTGCGATGCTGTTGGTGTCTGATTTGCTGGAATGGCGATCGCTGGGTGAGATTCATTTTGCTTTTGAAGACTCCGACGCTATGGTCGATTGGACTCGACATCGAGGGTTCAAGCACATTTCAACGAGGAAGCGAACATCATTCCCTTTCTCCTCCACCTCATTTAAAAGTTTGATCCCCTGTTATGTACGCCGCTTTAACCAGCGTTGACTAGAGTGCTGCTGTGGAGATTGTTCAATTCGCAGCTGTAGTTCAGGTCATGGATAGTAAATTAAAAGGCCATGCTGAAGTCTGGATTTTCAAGGTTTAGGGCCTTCGCTAGATTTGGATGCCTTTCAAACCGTTGTAGCATTTCGGGTAGACTGGTCTTGTCAGGTAGAAACTGTAGTGTAGAAACTTTGTTTTGTGTGATTTGTAAAGTGGTATCTTGAGTGTATTAAATTATTACGGAATTACAATTTAAACTAGAGTCAGGCTTCTCCAATTTAAGGATTGTAATAATTTTTCTGTGAACTGCTATGTTTTGTCTCATTTTATTTGGCAAGAGCTTTTAATGTTGTTTAGGACTATAAAGATTCATTCTCATTAAATACTAGGAAGTCCTTATTAAGGGACTGTTAAATTTAAGTATAAAATTAATATCACTTCAATTTTAATACAAGAGTTGACTATAATAATTTGAATTTTTTCTTTCAGGGTTTGTTTTGTTTGTTTCTATTTTTAGAATTAGATTTTCAGGCGTGTTAAGACCCTAATACAAACCAAAAAAGTTTTCATCTTTAAAATGGATACCACCTTGTGTAAATCTATTTTTTTAAATAAGAATGGCCTTGCCATTATCCTTGTAAAGGATCTAATCCAGTTGCCAAAAAGCTTAAATTGATGATTTCAGAATTTGTAGTTCTGTAAGTTGATAGTGGCTAGTGTGAGTTTTTTAACGTTTTGGGATGCGAATCATCAAATGAAACGCAATATCAGTGAGACTAGTTCCAAGGCGGCAGGAAAAAGGTTCGTGTTGGGCTTTATTTTTATTAACTTTGGAAAAATACACGGCTATCGAGCCCCAATCGAGTGGTGAAAAACAATGGCAAATCGACATATATTTCATTTAGTCGACAGTGAAGTGTCACTTCATGTTTGAAACGATGACGTAGGAAAACTCAGTTTTGCCCGCCGCTCGTATTGCGGGCTCAACCTCCGTATGGCAGGCTGGCCGTTTTTGGTGGTTTTTGGCGGTTTTTGGCGTTTATTGGTGGTTACTGGTGGGTTTTGGCGGTATTGGTGTTTTGGCGGTTTTTGGTGGCTGGCGATTACTGGTGGTTTTTGGTGGTTTGGCGGTTACTGGCGGTTTTTGGTGGTTATGCTGTTTATTGTTGGTTTTAGGTTGTTCTTGGTGTTTTGGCGGTTCTTTGCGGTTTTTGGTGGTTTTTCTCGGTTCATGGTGTTTTCATGGTTACAGGCGGTTTTTGGCGGTTATTGGCCGTTTTCGGTGGTTTTTGGCGGTATTGGTGTTTCGCGGTTTTTTGGTGGTTTTAGGTTTTGGCGGTTTTGGCTAGGAGAATGGGAACGACCGTGATCTATATAAGTAATGGAAGAGGATAGTGATGAATTGTTCCGGGCTTCCGGTCAATAGTACACTTTCCGCAGTGTAAACATTTAGGTTTTTGAAAATAAAATGATTTTGGACATTCTATTTCCGGTTTGTTCACTTTCCGGTTTTTTTGCAAATTAGGTCACTTCCAGCCATCCATCAAAACTCGGTTGCTATGACAACCTATTGTGACGTCATTTGATGAGTACCTGTCAAATCTGCCTTAGGTAATAGCATATGACTACTAGTTTCCTTCGGTAAAATTCCGTAAAAGTGGAAGAGGAGTTATAATTGGTTCGCTTTACGTAGCGCTAGTTTTAATTTCCAGGAAATCCAGTTTTTACGTAGAGAGAAAGAGGACACAAATTTGCAAATAACAAAGAAGCGGCCTTTACAGCCCCTGCTTTTTGGCTGTTTAAATTTCTTATCCGGTTAAAAACTATGCACTGTGAGTTTTGAAAGATTTCCCGACACCGAAGGAGATTGAAGGAAATTACACACAAGGCCTCATAAACTCTAAAAAAAGCATTGGTTTGGGTGGCTCTAATTCAAGATTTAAAAATATTGTTTTAGCAGAGATGGTTGTAAGTCATCATTGCTTAGAAATATTTCACGCTTTTATGTAAGCCAAATGAAATTAGGGATAAATAAATTACCCAAAATCGAAAGAAACCTGACAATTAGTTATTGTCAATTTTTCAGGAAAAATTAGATAAAATAGAAATCTATTATTAGGATAAAAAACAACCGCAGCTAAAATTTGCAGCAGAAAATAATGTTTTCAGTTGAAAATTGATTATTTTATTAGAGCGGGCTATCGCTTTCAATTGCTTTTCTTTCTGTGGTAAGGGCTGTAACAGTAGAGTGTTTCTTCGTAAAATTGACCCTAATCAAGCTATATCTGCCGCATACCAATAATACTCTACGGTTTGAATCACGTGGTAAACCTTCCGCTCCTTACACAAAGTAGCCCACGTGTTAACCCTCGGACGTACATTTAAATTCAAAACTTAAGTTTCGGTTGTTTTTCATCTTTATAATAGATTTATCTAACTTTCTCCTGTAAAATTGTCGAAAAACCCTTAACGTGTTTTCAATGAATGGTTTATCACATAGCAGCTTCATTGGATATGGTCCGTCAGTTCCATTGCAGGTCTTCCAGGTATTTTTCTGCGCTTTTTTGCCATTAATATTGTGCGCCCACATTGAAAGAATAACGAAATAGAGGTCTTGGTACAGAAAGTGACAAAGAACTGAGGTCTACAACTAAATGAAAGAAAATTCTTTGACTTTTCACCCTGCCGGTGGGGAGTCGAACTCCCTTATATAGCGAAAGTTAGTCGTTTTGTAGTAGCCCGGAGTGTTTTGGGTGCCAGGCGCCAGGTTCTTGGAAAATCGCTCAGAAGTACTTTTGGACATACTATTTGAGGTTTGTCGTTTGCACTTCCGGTTATGCAAATTAGATTACGTGGACCGTTGCTATGACAATGTCAAGAACCCATCCATTAAACTCGGTTGCCATGAAAATCTGTTGTGACGTCATTTAATGAGTACTTGTCATAATGGGTCTAGTGTTATCTACATGACTACTCATCACTGAAAGATTCATAAACAAACAGCTGCAGTAAAACGCGCGAACCGATCAAATTTTTCAGAAATTCAGTCTAACCGAAAGTAGATTTTGAGTCCAATTTGGCCAAAATCGTTTTTTGCATATTTCTACCATACCATTAAAATTGACTACAGTCCGTTTGGTCTCTCACTAGGACCTATCTTTGTGCAAAATATGAGCGAGAGACAGTTGCTCTTAACAGCACCGTGTCTGATAAGTTTTTTGTTTTTGATAAAACTTTGGTTGTCATTAGCAACAACAATGACGCAATTATGACGTCTTTAAAATTGAAGTAGCCGCAATCTTGAATCCGCCATCTTGAATTTCTTTGATTTCGTTAATTTCATAAAATAGTCTAAAAATCATATTTGTGGACTGTTTAACTATAATAAATCCTTTTTAAAAGTATGCTTCAAGATAGGAAAATATAGAAGGCAATAACAAAATTACAGAGAAAATTGGTCTTGTTACAAATTTAGTCCGCAATTGTCTAATGTAAAAGACTGACACAGTTTTCAAACTAGTGCAAAAAAAAATGCTATCATAAGAACATGGAAATAACATTGATTCTCAAACTCATTAATAATTCATCAAGTTATAACAAAGAAAATCATAACCGTGAAGAAGGTTTGGATACCTGGTCTTAATTAGCATAGATTTTTACGATTTTATTTCTTCGTTTACTCCCTATTTTTTGTTTCGATTGAGAAGATATATCAAACACTCGAGACAGTGTTTCATCGCCTATCTAAACTCCTCGAATTTCGTCAAAAATACTCCGCTGCGCGTCGTATTTTCAACTCTCTTCTCGGTGTTTAGGTATCCCGATGAAACACTGTCTCTTGTGTTTGATACATTACTAAAAACCCCCCAAAATATGTAATTTTTGCAAAACGTGGCTCTCATGATCAAAAACCGGTTGCTGTGGAAACGTCAAAGTTGGTGGTCACGTGACACTAGCGTCAAAATGTTACAAGAACAATTTTAACATTTACTTGATTAATTTTTAAATCCATTTTTGTTTCATTAATTAATTAATTAATTTAATTTTATTTATTTATTTATTCATGCATTCATTAATTTATTCAATTTTCATGTATTTATTGATTGACACATTTCATCCATTTTCATATATGATGATTTATCATCATTCTTTTAATTTGCTTAAATATTGACATTATAATGATCATCAGAACAATCAGAATTTCCCGGGAATAGATCGATCATTATGCCAATTATGTCTTCTAGCTCGTTTACGGTCAGTTTGGACATAAATATGCCCAGTTTATTGGGAACATTGTTGCCAATCACAGCAAAGGAACCAAACACTTGTGCACCACTGATACAACAACCAGCTGTCCACATGGAATTGGGAATGACTATGTTCGGCTGCTTTGACATTCGCTGTGGCGTACCTGGGGGCACTATGCTGTTCCCCTGAGAATTGATCTGAATGTCTGAGACGCCGGTCAGTAGATACAAATCCCCGTTTTTCTTCGTAGCACACTCGTTCTTAGCATAGTTCCTTATCCTTTTTTCATACGCAGCCCACTGTCCTGTGTTGAAACTTCCATACTGCGGGACAGCGTTTGTGTAGGTGAAAGTGGAGCGTATGTGGCCGGGAGAGAAGGAGTAAGTCTCTGCAGGAACCAGATGACCTTTGTGAATTTTAGGTACATTCTTGTACATCCCTGGACTTCCTTGCCGGTTTCCTGGGATACCTAAAAGCCCTAAAACAGATGAAGTAAATAATTAATTTTTGATTATTAAATTTGTATAACAAATTCCGTATGAACATGATCACATACATGTACATGCTTGCATAAAAGTCTAAGACATCAACCTCCGAGCCTAGTAGCCTCCTATTAGAGACTTTCTTTGGGTCTTCCATGAAATATTTTTATCACCTACGGGAGAAATGCGTCAAGAGCACAAAGAGTGTATGTTTTAGACGAACACAGTTTTCAGTTTCTAAAAACAGTTAGTTGTTTATCAAAATACTTAAAAATTGCCCTTTGATTGTTTCGTTCAGTATAACTGAATTAATAAATTTCCACTGGGGGACGTGTGGTGGTTTAAGATGTATTTCTAGCCATCCAATGAAAGCCGAAATATAAAATTTCGTCAGGGGAGCATACCCCCAAACCCCGCTTACATGGTTCGAGACCGGCACGAGGTTGATTTAAGTCTCAGTTCTCATGTGCTAATTGCATTTGAAGGCTCTTTTCATGTTCCAATATATTTCTACTTGTGTTCAAATTTTCCTGTGGACGTTTAAGACATTCACTGGATGGCGGAGGAGCTGCGTGAGTGAACATTGATTAGCGTCACGATTTGAGGGGAGGGAGGGGCACATGAAGATATGACAGTTGTTTGAGAGGAGATCAGATAATTAAGCTGGTTTCATATTAAAATCCCTCGACCCTGCAACCTTCCCGCCCCTCTCCAAACGGTTAATAAATATATCTTATCCGTTAGCTTTTAGCAGATACTGACAAGCTAGGCTTTTTAAAGTTATTCCGGTGTTTCTGCGTGCTTTAATTTAGTACACGGTCGCGAAGTTAAACTCGTCATCTGTGCGCGCGCGTTTTTCAAAAGTGCTGCCAAATATGGTTTCTCTCCCGAATTTAGGGGAAAAACTGGCGCATGCGCATGCAAGTTACCCTGGACTCTCTCTTCTCGCTTGGATTCAACCGCTATGAAGGGCGCACGGAAGAGAGAGTTCAGGGACTGAACTAGAGATATATTTATACTCTTTTTGTGCGTTTATTTGTACTCTACGAAGCAGAGTTGGATAATAACGTCCGGCACCTAAAAAGTAGGTTACAAACAGTCATATTTTAATATGCTGTCGTTCACCTGGCTCTTGGCGAAAGTTAAGACCAGTTCTTGGTGCTGCACCAAAGTTCAAGGCTTGGCCTCTTCTTACAACGTACGCTGAATAGAGTGGAATTCCGTAATTTATGTTAAACATGGTGGAAAAGCACGGAGTGAGCGGATTACCACACATCTGACAGATGTATCTGATGTTGTTATTACTTTGTAAACCGGTTGGTGGTACATTTCCAACAAAGAACTGTCGATAGCACTGACGATTGTCCGTAGCTTGGATCACTGATCTACGGTCTCCGGCTTGTTGACTTTTGTAAGCTGTTTTGTTCTTGCCGTTATAATTCGTAAATACCACGCTCAAACCAGCAACCGCTTTAAACAGAAAAAAATGTGCACATAATGGATCAGACCCATTTATCACGAATGGTTTCAAATGTCGTGATACTATATATACTATACTCAATATAATTCTAGTGCATGGCACAACTCTTTCGCGTTCTTGTCAAATTCGAAAATAATAAAACTTTGTTTTTATACGTAGACCTAGATACTTCTTGAATGTGTAGAGTAGCACCACTCACTGTTACTGTGTCTCTTAGGAGAGCCTATATATACTGCTCATAATAGTCGAACATCAGTCTGGGGAATTAAATTCATCTGAGAATGAATGTATCTGTATCACCTCCTGAGTTTTCCCTAGACTGTGGACGAATAGAAAGTCTTAAAATCATTAGGATTATTTGTCCCAGTATCGTCGAAGTTTACATAGAAGAATTCAGGAAAGCTTGATAATTTGTCAGTTGAACACTCAACTCGCACCAGTGTAGCACGTTTTTCTCCTTCTCCTTAATTCCCTCATCAATGTACAGCGGCTGTTTTGAACTCATGACGAACTCATTACATATTGTTCCCCTCTCAGGTACATTTCACACCAAAAGAATATGTTACGCTAATTTAATTCAGTCTTGCTGCCAGGCATGCGCATACAACATGCTGACAATTTTTTTTAAATTCAGCATGACGAGCTTAGCCCTCAAAAAAAATTATGTCCAGGAGGTCTTTTAATCTTGTACATAACTTGTCACTGCATGCCAGGAAATGTGAAATGAAACCGGTCCTAGTTATGTGTACGTGATCTGTTTCTTGTGTCACGCAGTTTCTGCTTTCGCGGTTTTGAAACGTGCCTGTGAATCTTCTTTAAGAATATTATTTGCTAAATTGTCGATATCGGCATCGTTTGCGACCTTAAATCGATGATAAACGTTTCATAAGTTTTCCGGGCAACACGGTCAAGTTTGAGTCGGCGTTTTGGTGTTTTTGTATCAGCTATACGACATTGGATATCCGACGGACAGCCGAAAGTATAAGTGGACTGTGGTAAGTTACAAATGTAAAAGCGAGTCAACGAAAATAATATCGGTAAAAGCGAGATCAACAGTAATTTTTGCCGCGAGCAAGTTGAATGTATGAAGATTGGGGCTTTCAAGGAGTCGATTGTTGTAGTCTTCACGACATGAATTGAGTAGCATTGTTACCCATTTTAAAAGTGTTTTTATTGCATTTTTGTGACATGTTCCTCGCTACACTGCAAAACTCGTATGGGTGAATGCGAAACAGGAAAGCCATGCAAGATTGTGCAAGGGTTTCGTCTAATAAACGAAAAGGGATTCGGCATTTTCGTCTAATGGTTACTGTTGCCGGGTTAATTTATTCTGGCGGGAAATACGAGGTAACGCAATTCGCAAGCAGCGCGGCTCGCCGCCGTTCATCCAAGATAGAAGCAAGACAAACACCGCAGCACAATGGTAAGTTGTATTTTTTTATTTGTGGAATATAAACTTGAGCTTGGGTTTTCAGTTTCACTACGGTCGCTTATGTCAAGCGCTGTAATAATAATCAGCTTACGGTGCTTAAAACCTGGCTAATAGCGCGCTGACTTATTTCGCTCTACTAACCTCGCGCTAATTTTTTCTGTCTTACTTTGGTGGTGAGTTCTTTACTGAGCTCTTGTTATCTGTGGGCAGAATATTAACCTCGCGCTAAATTATTCTGCCTTACTTGGGTAGTGAGCTGAGTTCTTTACTGAGCTCTTGTTATCTGTGGGCAGAATATAACCTCGCGCTAAATTATTCTGTCTTACTGGGGTAGTGAGTTCTTTACTGAGCTCTTGTTATCTGTGGGCAGAATATTAACCTCGCGCTAAATTATTCTGTCTTACTGGGGTAGTGAGTTCTTTACTGAACTCTTGTTATCTGTGGGCAGAATATAACCTCGCGCTAAATTATTCTGTCTTACTGGGGTAGTGAGCTGAGTTCTTTACTGAGCTCTTGTTATCTGTAGGCAGAATATTAACCTCACGCTAATTTTTTCTTTCTTGCTTCGTTGGTTAGTTCAATATTTATCTTGTGTTATTTTTTTTCAATCCGCGATTGAAATTTTATTGAGCTGTTTTAAGACATGAACATCAAAACCCAAATCCGGCTAATATCTGCTTTTTCTTTCTCCACAGAGAAGCCGCGGCTATTATGACTGACACCTCACTGTACATTGCGGCAGTTCAAAGTGCGAACTACGATCTTATGTTACCGATCTTAATCCCCTTAATGGAGAAATATTCTCCACTAAGGGGATTAAGATCTAATTTGCATAATTTTTTTTTTAAGGACTAAGCTCGTCATGTATTTCCACTGACATTACAAGACTAACGGTAGATTCTCACCTTTTACTTCGTTGTCTCTTGCGGCCCCTGATGACTCGACTGAAGTGAACAAAAATAAAATCAGTACTACGTTCCCACGAGCTAAAAGAAAATTACCAACTTTAAAATGCGAACGTATGTGGAAAAAAATTTTGGTTAACGTTGAAGCGAAAATCACCCAAATGGCTAACAAAAGAAAAAGACACAGGGTATGCTTTCAAACTTTAATTATCGCAGCTTTTTGAAGAAAAAACGGAGAACAACCTTTTCATTGCGAGTCATTTATTCGGTGTATGTCGATAGTTTGTGAACGTTTTACTGCAAGTGTTTATTTCAATTCTAGTACTGTCTTATTTTTTTCCGTATAAATTGTGTGTAAATTTAACAGTGAGAAAAAAAAATCTAAAATAAATTTTACGACAGGTTGTTCGTTCAGTTTCGTACTACAGCATGTATAAGATAAAACATTTACTGTTTAACTTGATAGCCCCAACCTGGCTGATCATTGAAAAGAGAAGCAAGTGTAGGTTCTCACCGTTTATCTAACTGGTATTTTTTTGAAATGTTTCATCTTGTGTAGCACTCAATGACTTAACTAAAATGAGCAATGATAAAAAGGGCACAGAAAGGAAATTCATCCTAACCACCCGCCGTTCACACGATCAAAAGGAAGCCATCAAAAAATGGCACTTGGATCTCATCATCATCATCATCATCATCATCATCATCATCATCATCATCATCATCATCTTCTCATTTTGCTACCGTATTTACCCGTGTATTAGTCGATCCCGTGTATAAGTCGACCCCGGGGGGGGGGGGTACTCCCATAAAGTTCGGATAGGGGTGTGCCGCCAAGGTTCTTAAACCCTGACCCTATTTAAGGATAAAGAAAGCGAAAATTGACACCTTTTTTAAGGCCCAAAATCGAAAAATGACACCCTATTTAAGGGGAGGAGAAGCGTTCCGTGACGACCCAAATAACGGCTAACCGCGCACGGCAATACACAAATCTTTATAAAATCGCTTTTCTAATACCTGAACAGAAAATTCAGTTTTAAGATATCTTTTTTTTTCGTTTAGCTGAGCGTTTATTTTAGCTAATAGAATTTAGGTACCCTATCTAAGGATCACACCGGGAACACATTGCCAAAAGGAGCAAAAATGATACCCTATTTAAGGACCGAGAACCTCAAAAACCATACCCTATCGGGCGGCACATACCTATATAGGCCACATATGGGAGTACCCCCCCCCCCCCCCCCCGGGAAGTCGACCCCCTATTTTGAGGCCAGAAACTAGGGTTTTTTTATTTCTGGGTTAGAATTTTCTTGAAAAATCAACCTTGTGTGTCTTAGAATTTCCTTTCAGGTAGAGATACTTAATGAAAAAATCACAGCAAGTTTCAATGTGATGTTTATTATCGTGCTTACTCGTGCGTTTTAACAACACGTGTTTATGCAGGCATTTTGTCCATAATTTTTGAAACAGGCTGCTAAAATCAAACACACTAAATACAAACGAACCTTTCTTATTGTGGAGAGATAGTAGCGGCTTTAGAAGACAAGCAAAACACCAAGAAACATCAGAAATCTTTGAAAACCACTCGATAAACAAAGTGCCAAGCTTGCTTGGGGAGCTTGGTAGCCATGCAACAAAACGGTGAGGTACTGGTAAACTACACGTGCCCGCATCATGCCAAGTTACTAAGTAGCGAAGTTCGAAGCGAGAAAGATCATACATGAAGATGCTTTTCTCGAGTGGATTTACTAGATTTATTAGTGGAAAATGTCAGCTCTTTATTCAAATCTTGTGCCAGTGAGTCTCTCTATTCAGGTTTATATTTAGCGGATAAATCGTAATGAACTTCAACTTGAAATACCAATTTAACGACACAGATAGCAAAGCGAAAGGGAATCGTAACCTGTATGTCTTACTGTTGTTTATTCACTGGCTACCCGTACAATTCCGTATTATTTTTAAACTACTGTTAATAGTCTACAAAGCACTCAACGACAAAACACCATCCTATGTTTCTAGTATGCTAAGTTTTAGAACGTTCTCTCGGTCACTACGTTCCAGTGGCCAAGAACTGCTAACTGAGCCCATGGCTAAACTCAAGACCTACGGAGACCGGGCGTTCAGCACTGCTGCGCCAAGGCTGTGGAACAACCTGCCACTGAGCATCCGAAAATCAGCATCAGAAGACATTTTTAAGAAGAACCTAAAAACTTATCTTTTTAAAGAAGCTTATGACATTTAATTTTTATTTCTTATACACGTTTACTTTAAGTCCAGTTAAATAATCATGATATTTTTAGTTTTTAAATTTTTAACTTTTAAAACTTCACTCTCTGCATGTATAGATATTTTAGCTCAATAGATTAATTTAGTTAGGTATTTTTATATTTTATTTTTATATTTTAGCATAGTGATTGTAAAGCGCTATGAAAGACTAGCTAAATAGCGCTATAGAAATGATTATTATTATTATTATTATTATTTAGATGTTTGTTAACATATTAAAACAATTGTTATGTTAATTGTGCAGAATTTATTTAACTGGTACTTGGGTGGTACTTAAGAAATATTTATTAAATACAATTTTAACAGTAAAGTACGCGGCGAGGAGACCGCCAGGAAACCACCAGGTTTATTGGGAAGCTACCTCGGTTATCAATTAGCCACCCTAAAGAAGAATTTCGAGGACTTACAAAAGGCGCTCCAGCGTAATAATGCGCCGGCAGCCAGAAATGGCGGCCACTCAACTCCGAACTCACTTGACCCTGAGACTGATCTCCAGTTCGTTAGATTTCAACCCTTAACTGTAACATCGATCTGCCACCAATTTGAAAAGATTGAAGCACGAATACCTGAGTATTTTGATTTTTTCCAGCTGGAAAGAAAAGGGCTTGACAGTTGGATTGTTGGTTATTCCTTTGCAATGCCATTAAAGAGTGTTTAAAACAAGAAAAAATAAGTAAATTTTACAGTAAATTATTCAACTCAAACTGTTAACCGCAGAAGCAATTTGAAAACGATCAACGGTCTTTCAGATTTTTCAAGCTGATAAAAAGCCTTTACCGTTAACACGTTTAACGCGAGTTTAATGTTCATTATAGCTTAACTCATTCTTTTAAACGTTGAAAGAAAAAAGCTTAATGATGGGGACGTCAAGCAAATTAACGGAAGACCTTTTACGATTAGCCACCAAAAATAGGGATTAATTATTTAAAGAAGATATTGAATAGAGAAAATTAAATAAACGATAAACAATGAAGTGTCCAGTGGCGATTTTCGGTGAGGATTCTTTATAAGTTTCGATTTTGTTATTAGTTCAAATACAACTCCAGTCCACAGATCACCACATGTCGAACATGAGTCAGTTTTTCCATGGAATATTCACCAAATGGTATTAGGTTGGTAACGGTGAACACTCGACTATTCGCTACGTTCACGTGAAAGCATGGTAAGCCTTCAAATAAATTTCCCTTTACTTTCTAGTCAAAACTACCATTTTTTCCGAAAAATAGTAGACAAGCACAAAAGCAGCTTGGTTACTTTCGGCTTCGCTTTTGTACCGGCAGGGACCGCGGAGACCATTTTAAAGTGGTAGGGCTAAAAAGCTGGCGAAGACAAGTAAGCATTAGGGGTCACTGTTCCGCCATTTATCATGTAAAAATTCATAGCGAAGATCCCGTGCGCGCCGAAGGCGCGCGGGAGCGGAGCATCCATAAGTAAACAAATGGTTATCTATCAAACCGAGAAATTTTGGGGGTTGCCGCCACCCCCGTACGCGCACGGATTAGGCCTGTGGACGAGGAGGTTTCCCGCCCGTGGCTAAAGAAAAGGAGGGGAATTTACAAACAGCAAATAAAGCTCGCAGGGCAAGACAAAATATAGACAACGGGTAAAATTTCACAGCGAAAGCACACAGCAAAATATCTGAGAGCTTTATTATCCAACTGCTCTATTTTGTTTGTTTGTCTTTTTTCATGCGCGAGTTTATCGAAACCTCGATGCGCCTTTGCTCAAAAAAAGTGGCTCTCGTTTAATTACTACACGGTTAAGAACGAGTTTGCCAGAGGACCAGGCAGGGGTGATACATGCCATCTCTCCGATTTGGACGAAACTTTGCCAGATTGAAGGGCTCACCCAATAACTCTGAAAGACAAAGTGGGTCGGCTTTGCGATTTTTCCCTTGGGAGTTAGACCACCCCCCCTGGTTTTTGACCCCAAATCCCCAAAATTCCACTAAAATAAGCAACAAATGTAGACACCGCTCCTGGCTACAGAATATAATGAAATTTATTGTTATTCCACACACATCAAAACTAGCCCATTGCTAGTTCACACTGCAAGTTTCATGTCATTTGGATTGACAGGTGCCAATCAAGAATTGCCAACTTCTACCCATGTCACGCAACATTTATCAGTTATGCAAATTAGCTCAAATTCTGATCCAAATATCGTCAAAGTCCAACTTCCTTTTTCCAAACAGTTTTTACCATGTTACAGGCTTAGCTTTGTTCTATTAAAATCACAAATAAAATTTTTGGCATCTGTTAAATTTTGGCGACAACAGCTGTTAAAATAACGTGACCAGAGACTGGTTCCAACAAAGAGCCAATTACCAAATTCAAGAAAATAAAGCACTATAGATCAGTTCAATGAACACAATATCTAGGTAATTGCGATTAACAGTGTCTGTAAACACAATTTATAGCAGTTAAATCTAGCGGAAGGTAATATTCAGTGCAATATCCCTTTCAGTTATAATTAATATCCCCTAAATTCTGTTCTTATTTATTGAGTGTAAGGAACGGCCATGATGTATTTTTTTTTAGTTCCAAGGCATCGAGGTGCAAGATATGAGTTTCAGTACATTACGTGGTTTGAAAGCTCTTGAATATCCATAAAAAGATAACAATCTTCACACTTGACCTTGTTACTGACCTTCAATTACTTATCGTCAACACTGCCTTTTCACACTGCATATGAACACTTCAATCTGTGCCCGCCGTAAGCAGCCCTGAAATCGACATGAAATTGTTATTTGTCTTGACCGATTTAGTCTCGAGCTCACTCTTTTGTTTATCTGTTCACTGACGGTCCGAGGAAACTTTGGATTATTCTTTGTTGCATTTGATATTACTTATGTAAACATAGTTTCGAAAAGCGAACTGAATGTGTGGGAAATCGCGCCCAAGACCATGGTCAGCGGTAGAGAAAAATAGCAAATTATATATGAAATACATCATTTTTTTTCTTTGGCTAAAAAGTGAATGATTTCTTCACTTAATATTCAGACCCTACGAGTGTCTTGCAATTCTGTGTCCAGCAATAAGAAAATCACTTTAAAAAACACGTTGTCGATTGTTACTAGAATTGCGTGATACTTACATGATCAAGTCGCGTGACTTTGCCCAGCACGGGTTTTATTTACAGAACCAACAGAACAACATCTCTTAAGGCCTTTAAAAATAGTATAATGAAAATTGGTGTATTTCTCATGCCCTAAAGAGGGATGCACAAAGACATACCAGTTTTTTTATGAGTTTCCAGAAGCACCTAGACATAGGAAAGCACCTTGTAAGGCTTGAGAAGGAAACAACCTATGACACCATACAAAAATGGACCGAAATTATAATAAACTTGCCAAGAGGTCTCTGGATTATTTTCCAAAGCTACCTAAACAATAGATCAGAGCAAGGTCAAGCTCCCAAACAGCCGTTACCATGAGTTCCACCTGTCCAGTCCCAAAGGGATGGGTGGTGAAGATATCCAAAAAAGAGATCCGCTTTTCAGAGGAGGTCAAGTCTCATCTGAAAAGGAACTTCCTAGAAGGTGAGGAGACTGGAAGAAGGGCAAGTGCGGTGGATGTCTACAGTAAACTAAGAACTTTGCGCGACGAGAGTGGAGAGAAAGTATTCAGCAAAGAAGATTGGCTGACTGCTGAGCAAATAGCCCGGTACTACAGTAGATTTCTGTCTTGCACAGAACTGGCCGACTAGCCATAGACCAGGCTGATCCGAGTTCAACTGAAGAGGAGGAGGAAGGCTTTGTTGCCGAGGCAGAGGAGATAGTAACAAGGCTTCGAGTTCGAAGTCAGCTGGAGCTTTAATTTTATTATTGTAAGACACTGAATGCTTAATTAGTTGTAAATTCCAGCTGTTTACCGCCTGTAGCATGGATACGTTTCGAGGCGCAGGCTAAAGGTGCCAGAATGAAGTCTACATGGAGTTTACAAAAAAGTCGCGGATTCCATATAGGGTAAGTTGCCGTTTCGCTAGCTTCGCTTGCAGTTTGCTCTCTTAAATGGTCGGTGACCCCTACTTTTTTTTAACGGATCACTTTTGTTTATTAATATCTACGTTTTGCGAGCAAATGAAAAAAATCTTTCGAGTGGAAGTTCGATTTTTTTGTCACACTGACGGTTTGAATTCCACTTTTTGAGCTTTCCGTTTTGCCGTGCGACAGTTTCAAACTTGTTTTTCCAGGGTTAAGTTTTACAAAAAAGATGACAAAACTAGGAATTATTTACGCAACAGACGCACTTCTACAAAACGTGATTAAGATCGTTAGCCTCTGTTTACGCATTTCGATATTTTTAACAATAAACCCTGTAAACCATGCTAAATTACCGTGCGCCAATTTTTCAAAATCAGGGTAGTTTTCCACACGCTTTTTCTCTGAAACGAAGTCGGTGACCCCAACCTTTTTTTGCATTTCTGACACAAGTAACTCGTTATTTGACTGCAGGAAAAAACTAAAAGAAATCTATCGAGTAGAAAATTTTGGCTTGAACGTCCTTAAGGACGTTCACGCTAATTGCTGATGCGCTGCCTTACTGCGCACGTAATTCATATCGCAACAGCTAGGGCTTTCCACAAGTTGCTCGGCAACTTTTTGGCAACTTTTTATGTTTCGAGCAACTTTTTCCCCTTCGAGGAACTTTTTTCCTCTCGAGCAACTTGTTGCATTTTGAGCAATTTTCAGACCGAAGATCTCCGGAGATTATCCGAGTGTTGTTCAAAGGCAATACGAACGTTTCCGAAGATTGACGAAGTTCGCCGAAGATTTCCGAGAAACATCTGACGACGTTTCAACTTTCGGCTCATTCAGCCTTAAAACATCACAAAACTCGTCATTAAACACGTTGTCATCGATATCTTCACGATTTTTCATAGTTATAGAAAACTTTGTTATTTAACAAATTTTCCCCTTAATATGTTATTTAGATACTTCTTTTGCTGTAAAATTTCATAAAACTGCATAGAAATTTTACCGTCGAAGGGAAATTAGCATATATTTAGAGAAATTCTCTTGATTAGAAGCAGCGTTTTGGATTTTTTAGAGCAACTTGCGAGCAACTTTTATTATCAGAAGCAACTTTTTTGGATTTTTGGAGCAACTTTTGAGCAACTTTTTGAGAAATAACGGGCAACTTTTTGGGAAATCTCGAGCAACTTGTGGAAAGCCCTAGCAACAGCACGCCACGTCATGCATGAGCACGCGCGCTGAGAAAACTTTCCAAGCACATATAGGGTGGGTAGCCGTTGTGTTAACTTCGCTTGCAGCTAGTTTCCTTGCTTAAACAGTCGGTGACCCCCATTTTTTTCGGGATATATAACCTTTTGGGATAAATCTCTATCGATTGACAAAATAGGGCCAAATTTAAATGTTAGAAGTTTATTATTTTTTTCATTTTCTCTTTCCGCACGCAGTCACAGTCACATTTTGCTGTTTTGAACATTTGCAAATCCAGTTGTTTAAGACAAGGTTTACTCAAAAGGACTTTAAAAGTGAAATAATTATATTTGTTCAATAGACCCACTTAAATAAATTCGGACAAAGGAATTTGGCTTGCATCATTCATCTAAAATATTTTGTTGCCCGGAAGCCACAGAGGTCATATCGAGTGACGAAGTCAAATTTAGCCAAATAAGCGCCTTTCTTTCAGATATCGTATCTCATAAACGAATTCAGTGACCCCAATGTTTTTTACATTTCTGACATCAGTAACTTGTGAACTAGCAGTGGTGAAAGTTTAAAAAAAGTTGCAATGTTGGAAGATTTTTGCGCGAACGTCCTTAAGGTAACTTGTTAGTCAACCCGTGGATGGAATGACAACTTAGAGACTCTATATATCAAAGATGTGCCAAGACAACTTTGAGTGAATTACATCTATAAAGTAACTAATAAAAATACCTTTCTACCATCCCCACCCCAACCCTTGTAAGAGGCTTCCCGGAATGAGTAAAAGAAGCTTCGAATCCTCTTCCATTATTTCCAGGTATTTTCACTCAAACTTTGAGCCTGCTTGCAATCTAATTTTTTAAACGAAAATTCAAAGAAAAAAATCAGGGCCCCCACCATATGTCTTCTAAGCTGGCATAGCTTGCTCCAAAGCTGCATTTATAGGCTAATCCATGGTCGTACGTCGACTATAATGAAGTGCCAGAAGTCTTGCGAAAGGTAAAAGCAAATTGTATATTTCATCACAGATAGGTGATTGAACACAGTCCATTTCTTATCATTGGGTCTTATTTCCTGCAGTTGCAGTTACCGCTGATGATGCTTCCGGGCTCATGCTTCGTCACGCACCCACGAACAACCTCACGAACAATTTACCATGTTTGCCTCTATGCACGAGGAGCCGAAACCATTAATTTAAAGTTTGTTTTAACCCACAGTGGAATTATAAAAACGAAAGCTCGAGACTAAATCGGTAAAGACAACTAACAATTTCAGGTCGATTTCAGGCTGCTTACGGCGGGCACAGATTGAAATGTTCATATGCAATGAGAAAAGGCAGTGTCGACGATA
This sequence comes from Oculina patagonica, assembly GCF_052425735.1. Taxonomy (NCBI): domain Eukaryota; kingdom Metazoa; phylum Cnidaria; class Anthozoa; order Scleractinia; family Oculinidae; genus Oculina; species Oculina patagonica. The sequence continues at coordinate 21,811,461 of NC_135759.1, forward strand.
ACTAATTGAAGGTCAGTAACAAGGTCAAGTGTGAAGATTGTTATCTTTTTATGGATATTCAAGAGCTTTCAAACCACGTAATGTACTGGAAAACTCATATCTTGCACCTCGATGCCCTGGAACTAAAAAAAAATACATCATGACCGTTCCTTACACTCAATGAATAAGAACAGAATTTTGGAGTTATTAATTATAACTGAAAGGGATATTGCATTGAATATTGCCTTCCGCTAGAGTTAACTGCTATAAATTGTGTTTACAGACACTGTTAATCGCAATTACCTAGATATTGTGTTCATTGAACTGATCTATAGTGCTTTATTTTCTTGAATTTGGTAATTGGCTCTTTGTTGGAACCAGTCTCTGGTCACGTTATTTTAACAGCTGTTGTCGCCAAAATTTAACAGATGCCAAAAATTTTATTTGTGATTTTAATAGAACAAAGCTAAGCCTGTAACATGGTAAAAACTGTTTGGAAAAAGGAAGTTGGACTTTGACGATATTTGGATCAGAATTTGAGCTAATTTGCATAACTGATAAATGTTGCGTGACATGGGTAGAAGTTGGCAATTCTTGATTGGCACCTGTAAGTCCAAATGACATGAAACTTGCAGTGTGAACTAACAATGGGCTAGTCTTTATGTGTGTGGAAAAACAATAAATTTCATTATATTCTGTAGCCAGGAGCGGTGTCTACATTTGTTGCTTATTTTAGTGGAATTTTGGGGATTTGGGGTCAAAAACCAGGGGGGGGTGGTCTAACTCCCAAGGGAAAAATCGCAAAGCCGACCCACTTTGTCTTTCAGAGTTATTGGGTGAGCCCTTCAATCTGGCAAAGTTTCGTCCAAATCGGAGAGATGGCATGTATCACCCCTGCCTGGTCCTCTGGCAAACTCGTTCTTAAATATTAATTTTATTGGTCTCTGGTCGCATTTTTTTTTGTAATCGTTAACTGGATGATGTGGACGTTTCAGTTAAATCTAAACGAAGTTATTATATGAAAAGCGGGAAAATTTGTTACGCGGTGTTCAATGTGTAGGCTAAATGAAACCGCGAGTAAAAAGAGCGACAGAACTTTCTTACCCAATTTTTCTTCCACGATGTCCTCAAAAGCCATCTGTATTCCGTGAAATTACGGAAAACGAAAATGGTTTACGAGGAGACCCGAAATAATTGGAAAATGATATTCCTTGTGCAAGTCCAGTTTGTTTGTTTCTGTTGTTCGCTGTTTAATCTGCGGCTATTATCATCAAGAATACAATAAGCTTAACTTTAGCAAATGATTGTGTTAAAACAAAGCTAATCACTGCATAAATCAAGTCCGCTGACGAAAGAGATAGGACCCTAATGCAAGCTAACAACCTGTACTGATTTGCTGAGCCTGATTTTATGAGCCTGATTTTACGAAAGATTCCGTGTGGGCAAGGTTTAGATTTTTAAACAAATGGGGAGCTCCGCTTTTAGGCTTGCCTTAATCTATATATTTCATTATCCTTTTCATCTGGAGCCCTAAAATATCAACCCAACCGAAAAAGTGGTAGGGCTATAGCCCTACCAGCCCCTCCCCCTCCGCGGTCCCTGAATTACGCAATAAATCTGAACTGATAATTGGAAAATTAAATTGAATTTTCACGACCGGTTCGTTTAGCTTGGTTTAGTTCCAATGCATATGCGTGCGGCTTATTGTCTTAGTCCTATCGCCTGACCATTCAGGGGATAAGTAAATGTAGATTGTCACCGTAACTCTTGGTATTCTTGTGAAATGTTACATCGTGTATAGCATTCGATAACCTCACTGAAATAAACAACGGACCATTTAAAAAAATCTGAAACTGATTGAAAACTCGACATAAATTTTCCCGACTGGCTCGTTTAGTTTAATTCTACAACATCAATGTTTTGTTTTAACCATAACAACTGCTCCTTTAGGGGATAACTAAAAAAAATTCCAACCATTTGTTTTGGTATTCTTGTGAAATGTTCCATCTGTAGTAGCATTCGACGACTTCGCCAAAATGAACAATGATAAAAACTCAGAGACTCAAAGGACAGTGCAGAATGCGATGGAGCCGACCGTTGAAAGTATGATGTTTTATGTTCGTGTTTATTTGCTTTCTTTTACTTTCGGAAAGCCTCAGAAAAGCCTGTTCGCAGACTACTTGTATTCCTTCCCGGGTATTCCTTACGCTAATCTTTGCAACCGTAACACGACACTTCGTTTGAAACAAGATACTTTTGTTTTCCTTGAAAATGCCATAACATGATGCTTTTGTATTTTTGTTTTTTGTTTGTTTTACGGCGGCATCGATGGCATTTGTTTAATTTAATTAAGTTACGGTTTAAACTGCACGAAAGACGATTCTCAAAAAATAAAGAACAAAACTAATCAAAAGACATCTTTTTCGAAAGGTTTTTTAAAACGCAATACAGCTAGGATATTTGTTTCCTGGCTATCAGGATTTCACGCCGAAAATCCCGGTGCAAGTTTTTTCATACCTAATTACGAAAGCGCTGTGAAAGTCTCAAAATCTAATTTAATTAATTTGCGGTTTTCACTTGGTGTCACGGAGTCTGCAGGAATCATACCGCAAACACGCAATACAAGCGATGTTCATGAGATATCCAAAAAATAATGTAGACTAATCTGCGCATGCGTTTGGCGCAAATTACGTTGCCCTAGAAAGAGTAGTACCACAAGGAGAGCCAAGGGTTTTCTGAAACAATTATATACCTTTGAGATCTTTATATGAAAGTAACGTAGATATGCTCCACGTTTTACCTGGGGGGTATGGTCATATGCTCCCCACCCCCTTACCCGCTTCACAGGAATAATTAATTAACTGATATTGATTAATTAATTGGTGATTAAAAGTTTACACCATAGCGCCTTAGCGCGTTAGAGGTTTAGCAGACGACAACCCACCAAACCATCACAATAGTGCATTCTGCACTAAAAATACAGCAAGGATATTCATCTTAAAGGCTGTTCCCACGATCAAAACAAAATGGATGCAGTAAAAGTAGACGTTTGTTTGGCTCCAACCCTTAGCACAGTTAGCAGTGATAACGTTTAAAACGGGAACACGAGTATCAGTATTCATATTTTGTTCAGCAGAGAGGAATCTGCCAAATTTGAAAATGAGTTATTAGAATGGATCTCATTAGTGAGTGTTTAAGGCAAGAAAATGATATACGTATAATGATGATTGCACAGGCCACTTAAGACCACTTAAAGCAAGCCTTAAAATATTCATTCAAACTCTCGACAACCAACGGTTATCGGGAAAACACAAAGACGGCCTTTACCATCTTTGACCCAGGTCAAAGCCAAGTTTTCGTACTGCTACAGACTTTCAAATGGAAACACCAGTACGATCAGTAGTAATACTTAGATTTTGTTCAGCTGGGAAGAGAACGCCTGATAAAAAGGTTGTTAATTTGGAAATAACTTGTTGATTTGTAGTCATTGGTGGGTGTTTAAGCCAAGAAAAATGATATGGGTATAATAATGATTGCACAAATTTAATAAAACTCTTAATTAACAGTTATTGGGAAAATATTTTAAAAAATATCGAAGGTCGTTCAACTTTCGTAGTTGCAGATTAAAAACGTTTTCTGTCGAACATTATGTTTACACAAGTCTAACTCTTTCAAACCTAATCATGGAGATTTTTTGCCACCAAATAGCCACCAAACACATTTACGCCCGCGAACATCAACCGTCTATTGTTATATTAGATTCTCACCGTTTATCTTCGTATTCCTCTGAAAGGTTCCATCTTGCGTAGCATCCGATGACTTCACTAAATTGAACAGTGATAACAAAAGCACAGCACGATCAAAGAGAATGGTCAAAGTAGACGAAAATGGTGTGTTAGTCCGCTTATCTTCAACTCTTAGCAGTGATATCTGCTACAGAGTATTTAGTTGAAAACGGGAACACGAGTAACAATACTTAGATTTTGTTCAGCTGGGAAGGAAAACGCCTGATAAATGAGTTATTAGTTTGGAAAGCCATTAGTATGTGTTTAAGCCAAGACAATTTACATGCGTATAAAAATGATTGCACAGACCGCTTAAAACAAGTCTTAAATTATTCAATCAAACTCTTAAAGGGAAACAAGGGTCTAGAAAAATTTTACCCTAAATGAAAGTTCATACGATGAAATTACTGAAAATAGTAATTATTTGCTTTGACATCCAATTTGTTGTCAATAATTGGGACAGCAAAATAGTCATTTTGCTGCCGCGAGCGGCCATCTTTTTTCCCCATCATGCAAGCGAGGCTATGACGTTGCATTGGTCAAGGATTTAGTGGGGTTTAGTGAACAGCACAAGTGAGTCGCGCTTGTCCCAGAAATCAAGTCAGATGGAGCCATAAACCTGCCCACAATACGACATGTCCTTCGAGGAAGAAGTTGACTCGAGCCGATTGCTCATCAAGAAGCTTCAAGATCAACCTGTAATAGTGGAATGCGACGCCGACGTCCCTACACAATCGCATTTGGCAATCGCGACCGTGTAGCTGCAACAATTTCCAAGTTTAGCCCACAAAAACAGAAAGTATTTGTTACCAGGAGATGGACATTCTGGGTTTAATACCGTTTGGTCCTCGAAGGTTTAAATTGACACGTCCATCCCGTATGTGAAAGGAGTGTCGGGGCGCGTTCGACAGATTTTGAGTCGCGAAAACATCAAGACAGCGTTTAAACCAGTACGAACATTAGGAAATATCTTCAAAAAGCCCAAGGACCGACCGAATAAAGAGCGATTGAAAGGAATTGTATACAAAGTGACTTGCAGGCCACGCTCATTTGCATACGTTGGGGAAAGCAAAAGAAGCTGGAAATCGCGAGGGTCCGAACACAAGCCCGGAACAAACGGAAATATCAACTCTGCGATTAAACATCATGCAGAAATCGGCCACGACATACATCCAAGTTACGCCATCAAGTTTGACCAACTTTCCGGCATCCGGCGCTCTGTTGCCAGAACATCGGCGCCAGTCAGAAGGCCTCACTAAACCATTCAATCGGTAGTAGCGACGGGCGGAAATTCTTGAAACAGGTGTAAGCAGCAAGAACAAAAGACTGTTTCTGGAGTCTTTACATTCTTTCCTCGACAAAAACACTATAAACGAAAGAGCGCCCTTCCCAAGGGTTTACGCATCGCTAGTTGCTCCCCAGGGGGGCAACGAACAATAACGTCAATGCAACTTATTAGAATTCTGCGAACCTTGCAAAATCCATCATTCTCTGAAGAAGACCGCAGAAGGCGATCGAAAATTTATAGTATCCTTTTATATTTTTAGATCTGTTTAAACCATTTTTATACTTTAAGTTAAATTGAACCTTTCGAACTTTTTGCACTTTTACTCAAAGGTAAACATTTTAATACATAGATACCTTACGGAGCCAGCACGCAAGCCACTTGTCAGTTCACAAATGCGACTTAAATGGTGAGTTGTTTTTTCTTTATTTGTAGGAGACAACTCGAGAAAAAAGTAAAACATTGCAATTTTTCTTTCAGTGGTAAAATGACCAATAAATTCTACGCGACGTAAAACAATTTTTTAGACGACTGCATGCGATGCGAGACAAAAAACTAATTAAATTACACCAATTTCAAGTCGCGGTGGATTTTCTCGGAAATCCTACAACTTGTAGCTTCTATTTTAGGCTACTAACTCATCCTAAAAATGGTTAAAGATTTACCGCGTTGGAAATGAGAAGAAAAACTTGCTTAAAAAAAGCAGAACAACAATGTTATGGCAACATTCGCTTATCGACGAATTTTAACAAGAACTTCAAGCAGTTTGTAACCGTGCGGTTAATGTTTGATCACCTCTTTCAGTTCTTTGGCTAAAAAGGCACGGCGCCGAACAGTGAAAAATCTTTAGAAAAGCAGTCACTTGAGAAACACACAAGTCGTGTTTGCGTGAGTCACGGAGTGTGCGTGACATGAATTTCCTTCACCGCGTCATATCATCTCTTGCTTTAACCACATGCCTGGCAGGATAAATTCGAGTATAGCTAACTGTCGTGGGTCGTGGGTGGAAGTCGTGGGTCGTGGGTGTGAGTAAAGTCGTGGGTAACAAAAAAAGTCATATAAAAATCAAGAGAGGATAGTAAACATTCGTGTATGGCTAGTCTGACGTAGAGTTTCGACCCGGTTAAGGCCACTCAAGGCACCCTTCAAAGACCTTCAAAGGCTTCTCGATTTCTGCTCAACATACTTGTTGGGGTGTCTTTAAATCTGGGAACCCCACGAAACACCACTGGAACATCGAAAATGTTAAAACACATATAAAAAGCAGCTCAATTAAATTTAAATAAATTTAAAACATCTAAATAAAGTAAAAATATTAAAGAAAAAAAAGAAAAGAAATATAAAGAGAAGAGAAACATTAAATAAAGTAAAAATATTAAATAAAGTAAAAATATTTTGAAACGGAGCATGATCAGTGCCTAGAATTTTGCGATTAGATTGATTGCTCACAAATGGACTAAATATTAATGGGAAAAGAACAGCGGAAGAAAAGATTCATAAATACAATATTCACATAAAAATTAATATTAAATTTTATTTTATTCTTCGTAGCGATTAGCATTTCGTCCTTGCACACTCCCCACACCCCACAACAACCGTGACTTAAAAATATTGCGTGACATTGTGCGTTGCAGACTGAACGACATTTTTTCCGTGGGAAATTTTGATGGTCGCGTTTGCGGTTACAACGCGGCGCTTCTGTTTGGTTAATTAAAAGTAGATACAATGGCTTCGCCTGTTGGCCAAAGTGACAAAATGTTCGATTCGGACGTGGAAATATTGCAGCCAACATTTTTACTACAATCTATAACACACTTGAAATTGTGAGAGCTTGGCGTGAGAGACTTTGCGAGATCTTTCTTTTTAAACCTACATCCGACGCACTACATTTTATAATTTTGTGCTTAAACGTGTCTTGTGCCCGTCTTTATAAGTAACCAGAAAAAATACAAATTGTTTTTCCCTGTTTGTGCATAAGGGTAACGCTTTGTCGCGTCTCTAGTCAGGGAAACCGACAACATTGTTCTTTGCTCAGACAAGGAGACTTCGGTAATGTTCGGAGCTTTCTTAAAATGTTCGCTTATGTTCGGGCAATTCTTCAAAGTTTTCGGACAGCTTCAGAATTTTACGTTGATATCGGAAGTCTTCAGTTTTAGTCCAGTTGTGAGCGATCAATCTTTGGGAATTCTGATTGCAAAATTCTAAGCACTTATCAATTCTTATTTCTATCTTTACCTTATCTTAATATTTTACATTTATTTAAATTTAATCAAACTGTTTTCTATGAGTTTAACAATTTTTGGTGTAATAATAAACATGTATTCCTGTATTCCTGGTTTTACAGACACCCCAACAAGTTTGCTAAGCAGAAAGACCTCTGAAGAGTCCATTGGCCGTGACGAAACTCTGCGTCAGACTAGCTATGCACGAACTTTTTTTTCTCAAAATTTTGTTCAATATTTTTTATAAGACTTTTTTGCTACCCACGACTTTTACCCAGACCCACGACTTTACCCACACCCACGACCCACGACTTCCACCCACGACCCACGACCCACGACAGTTAGCTATACTCGATAAATTCCTGCTTACGCAAGCAAATATTTATTTTGTTCCGAATGTTCCATAAAATAAACCCAAACCAGTTCATGAATGGCATTAAAAAGAAGTCCATTTCACGCCAAAATAAAGAGTAGACTAAGTCCATCCCGTCGTATTTCTCCGTTTAGCGTAGTCCGACGATCTTTTGCAAGTATAAGGCCCCGTTTACACGGGTCCGGACAAATTTTTGCACGGACAAAAACTTGCACGGTTCCACCTTGCGTTTACACGGGACCGGCGGAACTGGACGAATTTGTGAACGGCTAAGTGTGCAAGTTTTGGTCCTGAAAAAAGCAGGTCAAATTTTTGACCGGCACGGTTCCATATTTCGTACGGACTCGTGTTAACACCCGAACCATGCAACTTTTTGCTCAGTTAGCGCTGTTAAGGCCTGGAATCTAGTTATGTTTTGCCTGGTTGCTTATCGAAAATGAAAGATTTTGTTCCATTTTGTTAAATTTAAGATAAAAGAAGCAAAAACGTAGATTGCAGATATGAGGAGACGAGCGGCAGCAGCATGCATCGCTATTTTGGCCGGATTAGGGACTGGTCAATAAGTATCAGGGGGGGGGGGGGGTGGGCCGGAGCAATTGGAAAAGTGGTGGATCAAAAAATTGTGACCCACCCCCTTTGTTAAAAAAAAAATCAAGGGACCTATCATTTCTTTATCACCTGTAAGGGGTTGGAGATTTTTTATTTGACTTTAGCTTTTAAAGTGAAATTCCCTACATAGACATTTTCCCTGATGGACACTGCTGTTTCATGCACGTCTTTTTCCATTTCTTGACACACCAAAGAAGGATGAATTTATCACTTCTCATACTAGCCTTTTGTAAGTTTTCCACATATTTGTGTGTAAAGTCCATGGGGAAATTTAGACACAAACATATGCAAAAAACTGAATCAGTATATGATATTAATTCATAATCAATTATTGAAGAGTTCATATTTTTATACAGAAATTAATAACATAAAATACAACCACTGTCCATCATTCATATTTGCAAATTGTTTGAGAAAAGAGTTTACTGGTATTAAAAGGCCTTAAGCCTAGCGTGAATCTATGCAGGTTGAAGAGAGTCAGGTAAAACTGATGATATGATCGATTACTATACAAGCCATCTAGGGGGGTCAGGGGGCATGCGATCAGTAAAAATCCTTAGAACGACATGGGGTTTGTTATCAAGTTCGTTAGTACGTTAATTCTGCAAGGTGTATAACCTCAGAGAATTATTATCAAGTGTGTTTTGTTTTATTAGCGGTTTATACTCTAAGGTCTTGGTATGGGAGATCAAAATTAAGGCAAATTTCTTTTATTATCTGAATGCTTGGCACAGATTAGTACGGTACTGAATTGGTTAGGAAATGTAAACAAACATTAAATTAAATGAGAGTAGAAAGGGTGGGACAGGTGGGGGTGGAAGGTTAAGGAGAAGGAAAGGGAGGGAGAATTAAAATCCATGCTTGGTTATATCACGCAACCTTTGACTTCTGTTGTTTTCTCACAAGAACAAAACTTAAGGTGGGGTTCTACCTGAATTTGAATGGAACTTTAAGAGATTTAAAGAAGGGATTGAAGAAAAGAATGGAAACACCTCCAAACAGTTGACCCCCTCGCAAGAGCACTCCGGGTTGTCAGGAGAATGTTTGGTGTCCGTCCATTAATTTTTTAACTTCAAATTCAAATTTTAAAATCACATTAAATCTCCAATATTTCTTATTTGCCTAAATTTTACTAATCCTTTGAGAAACACTATCGCCATTAAAGTGTAAGGGCTTGAAAATACTGAAATGCGTCAGCCACCTAAAGCGTTGGAAAAATTGGTCTTAGGTAAAAACCCCGCCTTTATAAAGTATTGCGAAAAGGCTGCACTTTGCTAAGTGTTACAAACTTATATTTTCTAGACGTCTAGTTCAATCGTTTATTTGTATTGTGCGGAATATATTTTTATAAATTGAGACCATTATGTCATTAGGTAATAATGCAATCTTGAAAACATTCCAGATTTTCATTATTAAATAGAAACACGAAAAATTCAAATTTGGGAAAACAAGCCTGCCAAAATGACGTTGCCATGGTGATTTCAAGTTACTGGCACAATAACTAATCCTACCAAATTATTGCGATATAAATTTTAGATAAACGCGCAAAGTTTAGCAGCGTTTGGTTGAATCTTGAAAAAGTTATAAGCGTCCAAAGTCAGCGCGGGCCTCAAAAGCACGCCCCCCCCCCCCCCCCCGGCCTGAATAGGTTTTAGTGACTGTTTTTCCAGTGATTTTTACTATACTGTACCCTGCCTTTCAAGTCAAAACAGATAGCTAATTATTAAGCGCTCGATTTTAAGCTTCCCAAGCTTCTCAAGCTTCTTGTTAGATATTACTTTTGCACCGAAGATCTGGGTCATTACAAAACCAGCTTTGACTAATACTATGTCATAGCTTACGTCATTCAAGATGGCGGCCGTCGGTGTTCGAAAGCGGTGATTTTGAACGATTTCAAAGCCCTCTTGCTAAAATTCAAGGCGGCGCTTCACCAAACGACAACTATTTTTGAAGTCCTGAACACATGGGCTTTCATTTCATTTTTCTAGACCCATCGAAGGTCGTTCAATTTTTATAGTCAATTAAAAACATTTTCCGTCAAGTCTGTTTTCATGAAGCTAAATCGTGGAGTATATATTTTTGTCACCAGTTATCTACCAATTCGTCGTTTATTTTGGTATTCTTGTGAAATGTTCGAACTTGTGTAGCATTCGTTGAATTGGCTTATATAAACACCGATAAATCAGCACAGCAGACGAATTCGACATATTAAGCGCCCGCCGCTCAAACGATTAAAAGAAAACGAGCAAAAAAAATGCGTTTATAACTCTTGTTTCAAACCTCGATTTCCGTCCTTAGCAGTGATATACTACCAACTTTGAAAACCGAAAAGAGGATACCGGTATTTAGTTTTTGTTCAGCTTGGAAGATAAACACTTGACAATTGGTCGAAATTGGCTTCTAAAATTTGGAAATAGGTTATTAATTTGCAATGCCATAAATTGAGTGCCAAACTTAAATAAAAACCGAAAGGTAAATTATTAAAAATTATTCAATCAAACTGTTGGGTTCAGTTTTTTAGCTGATAATTTTAAAGCATTTTTCGTCAAAACGTTATAAAACGACAAAGAAAAAGAAAGTTAAATGATAGAGATTTTTTGACGCCAGGCAAATTAACGAAAGACCTTTTAACAATTAGCCACCAAAAATAAGCATTAAATATTTAAGTAAAATCTTGAAGAGAAAAAAGTTAAATTAACGATAAACAACGCAGTGCCCAGTGGCGATTTTCGGTCATATCGATCATTATTATTTCAAATCCAATACCATACTTTGAGATCTCCGCATGTTGGAGAAATCATATTAAGTTTGTAATGGAATTCAGCGACGTGATATATGGCTTACTCAAGGTCCCTCAAGTGCACGGTCATGCACGGTGAAGACTCAAAGAAATTTTTAAGCGTGGTAAGCCTTCAAATTAATTCTCTTTTACCTTCCAATCAAACCATTTTTTCCCAAAAAATAGTGGACAAGCGCAAGAGTATTCACTGAAATTAGAACTAAACATCAGCAGATAGAGGCCAACAAGAAATCTCAGTTGCTATTTTGTCGTAAGTAGGTACAAATTTAACGGAGCGCAATAAATCTTAACTGATTGAAAAATTAAAATGGATTTTCACAACCGGTTCATTTAGTTTAGTTCAACTGCATGCATTAATTGTTATCTTAGCACCATCACCTGACCATTCAGGGAATATAAAAGTAAATATAAATTCTCACCGTTTGTCTTGGTATTCTTGTGAAAGGTTCCATCTTGTGTAGCATTCGATGACTTCACTGAAATGAACAATGATAACAAAAACACAGCAAAGAAGTTCATCTAAAACGCCTGTTCTCACTGCGATGTAAAAATACGGATGAATAGGTAGAGGAAAATGGTGTGTATCAGTTCGCTTGGCTCCAACTCTCAGCACAGATAGCAGTAATATCTGCTACGGACAACTTTGAAAATGAGAACACGAGTATCAATATTCAGCTTTTGTTCAGCAGAGAGGAATCTACCAAATTTGGAAATGAGTTATTAGTTTGGAATGCCATTAGTGAGTATTTAAGTCAAGAAATTTTATATGCGTTTAAAAATGATTGCACAGACCACTTAAGAACGAGTTTGCCAGAGGACCAGGCAGGGGTGATACATGCCATCTCTCCGATTTGGACGAAACTTTGCCAGATTGAAGGGCTCACCCAATAACTCTGAAAGACAAAGTGGGTCGGCTTTGCGATTTTTCCCTTGGGAGTTAGACCACCCCCCCTGGTTTTTGACCCCAAATCCCCAAAATTCCACTAAAATAAGCAACAAATGTAGACACCGCTCCTGGCTACAGAATATAATGAAATTTATTGTTTTTCCACACACATAAAGACTAGCCCATTGTTAGTTCACACTGCAAGTTTCATGTCATTTGGACTTACAGGTGCCAATCAAGAATTGCCAACTTCTACCCATGTCACGCAACATTTATCAGTTATGCAAATTAGCTCAAATTCTGATCCAAATATCGTCAAAGTCCAACTTCCTTTTTCCAAACAGTTTTTACCATGTTACAGGCTTAGCTTTGTTCTATTAAAATCACAAATAAAATTTTTGGCATCTGTTAAATTTTGGCGACAACAGCTGTTAAAATAACGTGACCAGAGACTGGTTCCAACAAAGAGCCAATTACCAAATTCAAGAAAATAAAGCACTATAGATCAGTTCAATGAACACAATATCTAGGTAATTGCGATTAACAGTGTCTGTAAACACAATTTATAGCAGTTAACTCTAGCGGAAGGCAATATTCAATGCAATATCCCTTTCAGTTATAATTAATAACTCCAAAATTCTGTTCTTATTCATTGAGTGTAAGGAACGGTCATGATGTATTTTTTTTTAGTTCCAGGGCATCGAGGTGCAAGATATGAGTTTTCCAGTACATTACGTGGTTTGAAAGCTCTTGAATATCCATAAAAAGATAACAATCTTCACACTTGACCTTGTTACTGACCTTCAATTAGTTATCGTCGACACTGCCTTTTCTCATTGCATATGAACATTTCAATCTGTGCCCGCCGTAAGCAGCCTGAAATCGACCTGAAATTGTTAGTTGTCTTTACCGATTTAGTCTCGAGCTTTCGTTTTTATAATTCCACTGTGGGTTAAAACAAACTTTAAATTAATGGTTTCGGCTCCTCGTGCATAGAGGCAAACATGGTAAATTGTTCGTGAGGTTGTTCGTGGGTGCGTGACGAAGCATGAGCCCGGAAGCATCATCAGCGGTAACTGCAACTGCAGGAAATAAGACCCAATGATAAGAAATGGACTGTGTTCAATCACCTATCTGTGATGAAATATACAATTTGCTTTTACCTTTCGCAAGACTTCTGGCACTTCATTATAGTCGACGTACGACCATGGATTAGCCTATAAATGCAGCTTTGGAGCAAGCTATGCCAGCTTAGAAGACATATGGTGGGGGCCCTGATTTTTTTCTTTGAATTTTCGTTTAAAAAATTAGATTGCAAGCAGGCTCAAAGTTTGAGTGAAAATACCTGGAAATAATGGAAGAGGATTCGAAGCTTCTTTTACTCATTCCGGGAAGCCTCTTACAAGGGTTGGGGTGGGGATGGTAGAAAGGTATTTTTATTAGTTACTTTATAGATGTAATTCACTCAAAGTTGTCTTGGCACATCTTTGATATATAGAGTCTCTAAGTTGTCATTCCATCCACGGGTTGACTAACAAGTTACCTTAAGGACGTTCGCGCAAAAATCTTCCAACATTGCAACTTTTTTTAAACTTTCACCACTGCTAGTTCACAAGTTACTGATGTCAGAAATGTAAAAAACATTGGGGTCACTGAATTCGTTTATGAGATACGATATCTGAAAGAAAGGCGCTTATTTGGCTAAATTTGACTTCGTCACTCGATATGACCTCTGTGGCTTCCGGGCAACAAAATATTTTAGATGAATGATGCAAGCCAAATTCCTTTGTCCGAATTTATTTAAGTGGGTCTATTGAACAAATATAATTATTTCACTTTTAAAGTCCTTTTGAGTAAACCTTGTCTTAAACAACTGGATTTGCAAATGTTCAAAACAGCAAAATGTGACTGTGACTGCGTGCGGAAAGAGAAAATGAAAAAAATAATAAACTTCTAACATTTAAATTTGGCCCTATTTTGTCAATCGATAGAGATTTATCCCAAAAGGTTATATATCCCGAAAAAAATGGGGGTCACCGACTGTTTAAGCAAGGAAACTAGCTGCAAGCGAAGTTAACACAACGGCTACCCACCCTATATGTGCTTGGAAAGTTTTCTCAGCGCGCGTGCTCATGCATGACGTGGCGTGCTGTTGCTAGGGCTTTCCACAAGTTGCTCGAGATTTCCCAAAAAGTTGCCCGTTATTTCTCAAAAAGTTGCTCAAAAGTTGCTCCAAAAATCCAAAAAAGTTGCTTCTGATAATAAAAGTTGCTCGCAAGTTGCTCTAAAAAATCCAAAACGCTGCTTCTAATCAAGAGAATTTCTCTAAATATATGCTAATTTCCCTTCGACGGTAAAATTTCTATGCAGTTTTATGAAATTTTACAGCAAAAGAAGTATCTAAATAACATATTAAGGGGAAAATTTGTTAAATAACAAAGTTTTCTATAACTATGAAAAATCGTGAAGATATCGATGACAACGTGTTTAATGACGAGTTTTGTGATGTTTTAAGGCTGAATGAGCCGAAAGTTGAAACGTCGTCAGATGTTTCTCGGAAATCTTCGGCGAACTTCGTCAATCTTCGGAAACGTTCGTATTGCCTTTGAACAACACTCGGATAATCTCCGGAGATCTTCGGTCTGAAAATTGCTCAAAATGCAACAAGTTGCTCGAGAGGAAAAAAGTTCCTCGAAGGGGAAAAAGTTGCTCGAAACATAAAAAGTTGCCAAAAAGTTGCCGAGCAACTTGTGGAAAGCCCTAGCTGTTGCGATATGAATTACGTGCGCAGTAAGGCAGCGCATCAGCAATTAGCGTGAACGTCCTTAAGGACGTTCAAGCCAAAATTTTCTACTCGATAGATTTCTTTTAGTTTTTTCCTGCAGTCAAATAACGAGTTACTTGTGTCAGAAATGCAAAAAAAGGTTGGGGTCACCGACTTCGTTTCAGAGAAAAAGCGTGTGGAAAACTACCCTGATTTTGAAAAATTGGCGCACGGTAATTTAGCATGGTTTACAGGGTTTATTGTTAAAAATATCGAAATGCGTAAACAGAGGCTAACGATCTTAATCACGTTTTGTAGAAGTGCGTCTGTTGCGTAAATAATTCCTAGTTTTGTCATCTTTTTTGTAAAACTTAACCCTGGAAAAACAAGTTTGAAACTGTCGCACGGCAAAACGGAAAGCTCAAAAAGTGGAATTCAAACCGTCAGTGTGACAAAAAAATCGAACTTCCACTCGAAAGATTTTTTTCATTTGCTCGCAAAACGTAGATATTAATAAACAAAAGTGATCCGTTAAAAAAAAGTAGGGGTCACCGACCATTTAAGAGAGCAAACTGCAAGCGAAGCTAGCGAAACGGCAACTTACCCTATATGGAATCCGCGACTTTTTTGTAAACTCCATGTAGACTTCATTCTGGCACCTTTAGCCTGCGCCTCGAAACGTATCCATGCTACAGGCGGTAAACAGCTGGAATTTACAACTAATTAAGCATTCAGTGTCTTACAATAATAAAATTAAAGCTCCAGCTGACTTCGAACTCGAAGCCTTGTTACTATCTCCTCTGCCTCGGCAACAAAGCCTTCCTCCTCCTCTTCAGTTGAACTCGGATCAGCCTGGTCTATGGCTAGTCGGCCAGTTCTGTGCAAGACAGAAATCTACTGTAGTACCGGGCTATTTGCTCAGCAGTCAGCCAATCTTCTTTGCTGAATACTTTCTCTCCACTCTCGTCGCGCAAAGTTCTTAGTTTACTGTAGACATCCACCGCACTTGCCCTTCTTCCAGTCTCCTCACCTTCTAGGAAGTTCCTTTTCAGATGAGACTTGACCTCCTCTGAAAAGCGGATCTCTTTTTTGGATATCTTCACCACCCATCCCTTTGGGACTGGACAGGTGGAACTCATGGTAACGGCTGTTTGGGAGCTTGACCTTGCTCTGATCTATTGTTTAGGTAGCTTTGGAAAATAATCCAGAGACCTCTTGGCAAGTTTATTATAATTTCGGTCCATTTTTGTATGGTGTCATAGGTTGTTTCCTTCTCAAGCCTTACAAGGTGCTTTCCTATGTCTAGGTGCTTCTGGAAACTCATAAAAAAACTGGTATGTCTTTGTGCATCCCTCTTTAGGGCATGAGAAATACACCAATTTTCATTATACTATTTTTAAAGGCCTTAAGAGATGTTGTTCTGTTGGTTCTGTAAATAAAACCCGTGCTGGGCAAAGTCACGCGACTTGATCATGTAAGTATCACGCAATTCTAGTAACAATCGACAACGTGTTTTTTAAAGTGATTTTCTTATTGCTGGACACAGAATTGCAAGACACTCGTAGGGTCTGAATATTAAGTGAAGAAATCATTCACTTTTTAGCCAAAGAAAAAAAATGATGTATTTCATATATAATTTGCTATTTTTCTCTACCGCTGACCATGGTCTTGGGCGCGATTTCCCACACATTCAGTTCGCTTTTCGAAACTATGTTTACATAAGTAATATCAAATGCAACAAAGAATAATCCAAAGTTTCCTCGGACCGTCAGTGAACAGATAAACAAAAGAGTGAGCTCGAGACTAAATCGGTCAAGACAAATAACAATTTCATGTCGATTTCAGGGCTGCTTACGGCGGGCACAGATTGAAGTGTTCATATGCAGTGTGAAAAGGCAGTGTTGACGATAAGTAATTGAAGGTCAGTAACAAGGTCAAGTGTGAAGATTGTTATCTTTTTATGGATATTCAAGAGCTTTCAAACCACGTAATGTACTGAAACTCATATCTTGCACCTCGATGCCTTGGAACTAAAAAAAAATACATCATGGCCGTTCCTTACACTCAATAAATAAGAACAGAATTTAGGGGATATTAATTATAACTGAAAGGGATATTGCACTGAATATTACCTTCCGCTAGATTTAACTGCTATAAATTGTGTTTACAGACACTGTTAATCGCAATTACCTAGATATTGTGTTCATTGAACTGATCTATAGTGCTTTATTTTCTTGAATTTGGTAATTGGCTCTTTGTTGGAACCAGTCTCTGGTCACGTTATTTTAACAGCTGTTGTCGCCAAAATTTAACAGATGCCAAAAATTTTATTTGTGATTTTAATAGAACAAAGCTAAGCCTGTAACATGGTAAAAACTGTTTGGAAAAAGGAAGTTGGACTTTGACGATATTTGGATCAGAATTTGAGCTAATTTGCATAACTGATAAATGTTGCGTGACATGGGTAGAAGTTGGCAATTCTTGATTGGCACCTGTCAATCCAAATGACATGAAACTTGCAGTGTGAACTAGCAATGGGCTAGTTTTGATGTGTGTGGAATAACAATAAATTTCATTATATTCTGTAGCCAGGAGCGGTGTCTACATTTGTTGCTTATTTTAGTGGAATTTTGGGGATTTGGGGTCAAAAACCAGGGGGGGTGGTCTAACTCCCAAGGGAAAAATCGCAAAGCCGACCCACTTTGTCTTTCAGAGTTATTGGGTGAGCCCTTCAATCTGGCAAAGTTTCGTCCAAATCGGAGAGATGGCATGTATCACCCCTGCCTGGTCCTCTGGCAAACTCGTTCTTAAGACCACTTAAAGCAAGTCTTAAATTATTCAATCAAACTCTCAACCAACGGTTATCGGGAAAACACTTGAAAACTATAAGTCGTTTAGGTTTTATAGTTGACAGCTGAATTGATTAAAAGAATTTTCCGTTTAAAATTATTTCTACACGAAACTAGTTTATATGAAGCTAAATCTAAATCAAGGAGATCGTTTGCCACCAATTAGCCACCAATAATAGGTACTTATTATTTAATGAGCTCCCTCAATAGAAGAACTGAATGAACAATAAACAACAGCGCGGTTCTCATTCACGCGGTTTAGTTAGGACTCTCTCTCTATTTAATAGATTGGAGTTATAATTTTGAAAGGGGAGCTTCTAGAGTTTTGGTCAGTTTTGTAGTAAAATAAAATGAGATCCATCAATAAGTAAGTGCCTGTCTCCCCCACCCCAGCACGATCAAAAAGAAACGGCTTTAGAAGTAGACATATCCCTTCGCTTAGTGTAAAATTGGCTTGGCTGACTATCTTTGACAAAGATGTCAAAGGTAAACAAGTCCTTTGATAGCGCCTTTGACAGAAATTTGGCGCGCGTCAAAGTTTTAACAGATTTGACACGAGTCAAAGTTACATTTCACTGTCTCTTTGTCACAACCATGATAAACGTCAAAGGCCTACTAGCTTTGACCAAAATCAAAGACAGCCTTCGCAGCAATCAAAGGTATGTCAAAGAGTTGACAAAGACGACTTTTAAAATAAAAAGCCAACAAAGCCAACTTTTCGTGCTACCACTGGGATCGAATACGAGTAACAATACTTAGATTTTCTTTAGCTGGGAAGAAAACGCCTGATACTAAGATTGAAAATTTGGAAATGACTTGTTAATTTGTAATGTCATTAGTGGGTGTTTAAGTCCAAAAAATTGATAGAGGTAAAATAATAAGGATTGCACAAATTCAATAAAACTTAAAAGTAAAAGTTCTTGTGAAATCTTTTGAAAACTGTCGTTCAGTTTTTATTTAACAATTATTCGCCGAAGGCGAAGTGATTATTGTTGAATAATCCCCGAGACGAAGTCGAGGGGATTATTCAACAATAATCACTGAGCCTGAGGCAAATAATTGTTTTAGTATAATTTTTAGAGGTGATCATCAAGAACTTTTAAAATAACGATAGCAAACAAGAAAACAGCAAACACAAGTGTTCGCTTGCATACGGTGTAAACCAGTTTAAATCATCGATTGCAATCAGAATTTATTTAGTTAAAGCAATAAAACGGAACAAAACAAACACAACGAGAAAGATAGATGTCCGTTATCTTTGTATGATTGTGGATGACTTCTAAGCGAATGTGCGAATCCTCTTAAAATGAGTAGCTCCGGTGAGAAGAGAACTAGATAAGCTTAATGTTTTCTCAATCGATCTGACTGAGTTTCTCATCGAACGCCCAAACCGCCGTGTTTACGATCATTTCTAATGCCTTGAGAACCATCTCTTGAAAATATTTTCGGTCCAAAAGTCTTGGTAGTTAATTTGAAAACTTCCCAATGTTTAAAATATCCAGGACTTGGACTGGTTTCTTTCAAATCAAAGAAATTTTCATTCCGCAAAAGCGGCCATGTTTACTTGCCTGGATGTCAAAGGTGGCGTGGCTAAGTAACCAAGCCTTCAAAGCTATAATCACCTCGCGCGGGGTGAATATAGCCTCATAAGCCGAGCTTCTCGACCAATCAGAATGCTTCAATTCTTATAATCACCTCTGAAATTATACTAAAGTCGATTAAAAGCATTTTCCGTCGACTTTATTTTTACACGAGTCTAGCTTTTATCATGGAGACTTTTTGCCACCATTTTCCATCAATAATAGGTACATATTATTTAATGAGAACCTTCAATAGGAGAACTGTGTAAACGACACTGAAATAACAGCGCAAATGTCAGTCATGCGTTTTAGTAAGGATTCTTTCTAAGATTCGAGTACTTATAATTTTGAAAGATGGAGCATCTTGAGTTTTGGTCAGTTTTGTTGTGATTTGAACTACGATTCTAATCCACAGATCTCCCAATTGTTACCTTACTGACTACTACACTCATTTAATAAGCTCTTGTCTGATTCCGCTTAATTGTTTGTGTTTATTTACTTTTTTGCCGCTTGACTTCGATCATTTTCGTTGCTACTTTGATCGTGCGGCACCAGAAGATGGCTTTGTCTTGTTTTACATTGGATTCGAATCAAAATTGAGACAAAGAATGATTATCTTTGGAAACGATGTCAAAGGTAAACCTAACAAAGCGTTTGATTTCGCCTTTGACAGGGATTTGACGCTCGTCAAAGTTACAACAGATTTGACGCGAATTAAAAATACCTTTGACGCGATTTAAAGTCACATTTTACTGTACCTTTGTCACACCCGTGACAAACGTCAAAGGCGTACTAGCTTTGAACAAAATCAAAGACGGCCTTTGCCGCAAAAGTAATGAAAAAGGTTGGGCAAAGAGGGCCTTTACCACCTTTGATCCAGGTCAAAGGTACTGTTTGGTCAACGCCAACTTCCCGTGCAGAGTTGTCACAGTTACTTCTTAGACCTTTTTCTTTTGTGTGTCACGCAGATTAAACGGTTTCAAATAAATCTGAAAATGATTGAAACGCATTGAAAAGCCTGAAGTTCAGGACCGGTTCGTTTAGTGTACAGTTTTACTGCATCAATTTAAATTTATTATGTTAGCCCTAACGACTGATCCTTTAGGAGACAAAAGTAAATATAAATTCTCACCGTTTGTCTTGGTATTCTTGTGAAATGTTCCATCTTGTGTATCATTCGATGACTTCACTGAAATGAACAATGATAACAAAAGCACAGCAAGGAAATTCATCTTAAACGCCTGTTTTCACGATCAATAGAGAACGGTTTCAAAATTAGACGAAAATGGCGCGTTTCAGTCCTCTTGACCTCAACTCTTAGCAGAGTTAGCAGTGATATCTGCTTCAGACAACGTTAAAAATGGAAACACGAGTAAGCGTTATTTGAGACCTTGTTCAGGCGGGAAGAAAAACGCTTGTTAATTGGGTTGTTAAATGTGGAAATGAGTTATAAGTTTGGAATCCCATTAGTAAGTGTTTAAGTCAAGAAAAGTTATATCCGTTTAATGATTGCACAGACCACTTAAGTCCACTTAAAAGCAAGTCTTCAATTATTGAATGAATCTCTTAACCATTCGTTATCAGAAAAACAATTGAAAACGATAGAAGTCATAGAATCGAAGGACGTTCAGTTTTAATAGTTGTTTAAAAACATTTCCCGTCGAAAATTATTTTTACACGAGTCTAGTTTTTACGAAGTTAAAGCAAGGAGATCGTTTGCCACCAATTAGCCACCAATAATAGGTACTTATTATTTAATGAGAACCTTCAAAGAACTGAACGAACAATAAACAACAGCGCGCGTGGTTCTCGGTCACGCATTTTAGTTTGGACTCTCTTAGAGTGAAGCTATAATTTCGAAAGGGGGGCTACTGGAGTTTTGGTCAGTTTTGTTGTGATTTAAAACGAGGTTCAGCTAAGTTGAATAAGTGTTCAACTAATCAAATAAGTGTTCAATAAGTGTTGAACTATGAATAAGTGCCAAAATTAAATAAAACTGGCGAAAGGTTTTAATTATTCAATCAATTTGTTGGGTTTAGTTTTTTAGATGATAAAAAGCATTTTTCGTCAAAATGTTATAACACGAGTCGAAATATATCGAATCTTTTAAACGACAAAGAAAAAGAAAGATACATGATGGAGATTTTTTGACGCCAGAAAATTAACAAAAGACCATTTAACAATCAGCCACCTAAAATAAGCATTAAATATTTAAAGAGAACCTTGAATTAAAGAAAAAATATATAGCGATAAACAACGCAGTGTCCAGTAGCGATTTTCAGTCATACCGATCATTATCATTTCAAATGAAATACCGATCCTTCGACATCTCCGCATGATAAGAGAAATCCGTTATTAAGTTTGTAATGGAATACAGCGACGTTATATATGGCTTTCTCAAGGTCCCTCAAATGCACGCCCATGCACGGTGAAGACTCAAAGAAATATGTAAGCGTGGTAAGCCTTCAAATAAATTTCCATTTATCTTCCAATCAAAACTACCATTTTCTTCAAAAAAATAGTGGACAAGCACAAAAGTATTCACCGAAATTATCTATCAGCAGATAGAGGCCAACAAGAAATCTCAGTTGCTATTTTGTCTTAAGTACGTACCTTATACATTCAAATTTAACAGAGCGCAATAAATCTAAACTGGTTGAAACTGAATTATTATTGAATTTTTACAACCGGTTTATTTAGTTTAGTTCAACTGCATGCATTAATTGTTGTCTAAGCCTGATCGCCTGACCATTCAGGGGAACATAAGTAAATTAAAATTCTTACCGTTTGTCTTGGTATTCTTGTGAAATGTTCCATTTTCTTGTGTAGCATTCGATGACTTCACTGAAATGAACAAAGATAACAAAAGCACAGCAAGGAAGTTCATCTTAAACGCCTGTTCTCATTGCGATGTAAACAAAACGGATGTATAGGTAGAGGAAAGTGGCGTGTATAAGTTCGCTTGGCTCCAACTCTTAGCACAGATAGCAGTAATATCTGCCGCCGGACAACTTTGAAAATGAGAACACGAGTATCAATATTCAGCTTTTGTTCAGCAGAGAGGAATCTAGTTGGCCAAATTTGGAAATGCGTTATTAGTTTGGAATTTCATTAGTGAGTGTTTAAGTCAAGAAATGTTATATGCGTATAGAAATCAGAAATAATTGCACAAACCACTTAAGACCACTTAAAGCAAGTCTTAAATTATTCAATCAAACTCTTAACCAACGGTTATCGGGAAAACACTTGAAAACTATCTTAAGTCGTTTAGGTTTTATAGTTGATTAAGGTTTTATAGTTGATTAAAAGAATTTTCCGTTGAAAGTTATTTCTACACGAAACTAGTTTATATGAAGCTAAATCAAGGAGATCTTTTACCACCAATTTGCCACCAATAATAGGTACTTATTATTTAATGAGATTCCTTCAATAGAAGAACTGAACGAACAATAAACAACAGCGCGGTTCTCAGTCACGCGGTTTAGTTAAGACTCTCTCTCTATTTAATAGATTGGAGTTATAATTTTGAAAGGGGAGCTTTTAGAGTTTTGTTCAATTTTGTAGTGAAATAAAATGAGATCCATCTATAAGTAAATGCCTGTTTCCCCCACCCCACGCACGATCAAAAGAAAACGGCTTTAGAAGTAGACAAAAAAGGGGTATCCCTTCGCTTAGTGTAAAATTGGCTTAGTCTCACTTTTAATTCGCATAAAAATGAGACAAAGATGAATGACAATATTTGAAAAAGTTGCCAAAGGTAAACAAGACCTTTGATGTCGCCTTTGACAGAAATTTGACGCGCGTCAAAGTCAGTAACAGATTTGACGCATAGCAAAGGTAGCTTTGACGCGAGTCAAAGTCACATTTCACTGTACCTTTTTCACGCCTTTGATAAACGTCAAAGGCGTACAATCGTTGATTAAAATCAAAGAGGCCTTTGCCTTTGGCAAAGTTTTGGCAGACGTCCTTTACCATCTTTGACCCAGGTCAAAGATATTGGCCAAAGCTAACCTGCGAACAGGCTCCCGAGTGGGGTTTCCGCGAGCCACTAGCTTCGCTCGCGGAAACCCCACTCGGGAGCCTGTTCGCAGGCTAGGCCAAAGCTAACTTTTCGTACTGCTACAGACTTTGCAAATGGGAACACCAGTCAGACCAGTAATAACACTTAGATTTTGTTCAGGAAGCTTGATAATAAGGTTGTTAATTTGGAAATGACTTCAGTGTTGATTTGTAGTGTCATGAGTGGGTGTTTAAGTCATCAAAAACGATATGGACATAATGATTGCACAAATTTAATAAAACTCTTAATTAACATTTATTGGGAAAGTATTTTAAAAACTGTCGAAGGTCGTTCCGCTTTTGTAGTTGGTTGAAAAAGCTTTCCGTCGAAAATTATGTTTACGCGAGTCTAGCTTTTACGAACCTAATCATGGCGACTTTTTGCCACCAAATAGCCACCAACAAGACACATTTACGCCCGCGAACACCAACCGTCTATTGTTAAATTAGATTCTCACCGTTTATCTTGGTATTCTTGTGAAAGGTTCCATCTTCTTGTGTAGCATATGATGACTTCACTAAAATGAAAAGTGATAACAAAAGCACAGCAACAAAATTCATCTTAAGCGCCTGTTCCGACAATCAAACTGGGGAGAATGGTAAAAGTAGAAGAAAATGGCGTGTCAGTCCGCTTATCTTCAACTCTTAGCAGGGAAATCTGCTACAGACAGCGTTGAAAACGGGAACACGAGTAACAACACTTAGAGTTTGTTCAGCTGGGAAGAAAAATTTCTGATAAATGAGTTATTAGTTGGAATGCAATTAGTGAGTGTTAAGCCAAGAAAATTAACATGCGTATGAAAATGATTGCACGGACCAATTAGTCCACTTAAAACAAGTCTTAAATTATTCAATCAAACTCTTAACCAAAGATTTACTTATCAGGAAAACATTTGAAACGATCGAAGGTCATTCAGCTTCTATAGTTGATTAAAAACATCTTCCGTCGAATTTTTTTTCACGAGTCTGTTTTTATGAAGCTAAATCTTGGAGTATATATTTTTTATCACCAGCTATCCACCAATTCGCCACCAATAATACAGTAGGTACTTATGATTTAATGAGAAGAACTTAATGCGCGATAAACAACGGCGCTGTTCAGTCAAGCGTTTTAGTTTAGTAGTGGGGACTTAGTAAGGATTCTCTCTAAGATTCGAGTTATAACTTCGAAAGGGGATCTTCTGGAGTTTTAGCCAGCAATTTGTTGTAATTTTAACTACGATTGCCAATCCACAGATCTCTCCATGTTGAATTGAGCGCGAGTCAGAAGTGTTTTCGATGGATTATTTAACTGTATATACTGAGTTAGTAATGGAAAATATCAATACTGACTTGTGGACGATTTTGTTCCTTTAAGTGCATTACCGGCTCAAGCCGAACTTCTACTCCATTTAGATGCAAGTATGGTAAGCTTTCAAATAATTTTTTCTTTACTTTCCAACCCAAATGCAAACTTCCGAATTCTTTCCGGGAAAAATGAAGACAATCTCAAAAGCATTTTTTTACTTTTCATCGCTTTTTAAAACGTCCGTTATTCCGTTTTGTTGAGGTCAAATTCTCACTGAACAGAGTCCAGATGCTACTTTGGGTTTGGTGCTGTACTTTGACTACAACACTCTCACTTCATAAGCTCTTGTCTGTTTCCGCTTTGCGTTATTGTTTATGTTTATTTCGTCTCAAGTACATAAAAAGGGGACACGAGTAACAATACGTAGATTTGTTTAGCAGTGAGCGAATCTGACCATGAGCGTTTTGATCTTCGATCACGTGAAAATTACGCAAAGCAACTGAACGGTGTAGAGTTCATAGGGTCAAATGTTTTTTTAGTTGTCCGCTGACCAGGTAATTGTTTTCCATTGGTTCGCGGGCTTCAAGTCCTGCTTTTTTTCTATCTGCGGTCGGTAAATTCAGATTTAAATAAAGGGCAAAGTCGGGGAGCTCGCGCTTTTAGGCTTGGCTTAATCTATTTAATATCAAAATGCGGCCCATCTTGTGCATCAATTTTTTTTTTTGGATTTTTCCTTGCGACAACTTTTTTCGGACATTTTCCCTTGCGTGCATATTTATTTTTGTCCCCCTCCCCTTCACTTTTCTAATGGTCCGTCTCTTACGTTATAATTTCCTGTAAAAAAATAAAAAGACTTAATAAATTAATTCAACTCAGCAAAATACTCAGGAACCTCGCCACGAAACTCTCACGTGCAAATGTTGAGGTGTGATTTTTTGTGCATTTCATTTGCATTTATTGTTTGGTTCCTCGTGGTCGGAACAGTTTGACTTCTTCGACGGAAGAAATTAAAAATTATTAAAAATGGAGGACAACGCCATGAAAGTCATAAGCCTAAAGGGAAATGTTTAGTATTTTGTGCATGAAGACCTGATATGGACCGACAAGTCACCGCCACAACGCCTGCAAATAAGGTGAGAGCAGTTAATTGTAAGACATTACGAAAAAGAAATGAGTAAGCTACTATGTATTAGCCGTGAGAGAAAACAAATCCTAAATTAGTGCTATCAACTTAAAATAATGTGAAAAGATGAGGGGATTAGTTTATTAGTAAATGGGAAATTTTTTTCAAGAAACACTTTCATAGCAGATTACTCATGTTACATTTGTTTGGATTTACGACTCGAAACGACGTTGTTCCTTTGGTTTAGCCGACAGTTAAACCTCTCCTAGTAACGTAGAACCGACTATGAATTAAAGAAGTTAAAAATTACAGCTTGCTAAGTATATTGAAAGTTCTGGTAAGATTACTAAACGAATATCGCTTTTCTGAGAAACATTTGATGCAATGAGTCGGCGGGCGTTTCACGTCGACAACATCCCTACACAAAAGCAGTCTAAAGCGTTAATTTATTGATGAGCAGTACAATTGCTTTGTACGCTTTAAAGCAGTTCTCTGTAACACAGCGATATGATATTACAAAATTCTTATTTGTATCTTGACGTTTTAGTTGTGCAGAGAGGTCAGTCAGCAGTCAGTACGGGAATAGTTGTTCCATGGGGGATGTTATAGTAGGCCCCTCTACTAACTTTGGTGGTATTTACTCATGCCAGCGTTGCTTTTCTCCTTTTAAGGTGAAGTACCTTCAAAGAAACACCTTGTAAAAGCTTCACGAAAAGAAGTGACCCATAAAGACGTTCACAAGGTAAGTCTCCCGATGGCATAATAAAAATAGGTCCACAGTATGTACTTGTGACTACTGCATATGTGCATGAGTTATTAAGATGTCGCGTGATGTCCAAGCCATCAAAATATCAATTCATATTTTATTCCCTGCTAAAAGTTCAGAACATGTTGCACAACAATTAAGTCCATCAGCGGTGTATGGAAAAGCTAGCACCAGATTGTCGTTCTATTTATGATATTTGCTCATTCCTTTGTTCATCACTTTTAGGGGAACCCCTACTAAAGAACTTTGATAAGACAAGGCAAGAAGAATCTCCAAGTAAAGAGCTATGGAGGTAAGCTAAAGAAAAACGAACAACAAACCTCGTGACAAATATATCAATAGATCAATGGCTTTACAATATTGCAACAGACGAATTGAATTATAATGAAGATGATGATGGTGATGATGATGGATTTTCCAAGATTCTGTTTATATTCAAAATACTGTCCCAGTTTATCCATAAGAGATAAATAGCACTTTCATCGCGAGACAAACCTTAACAAGAAATCGTGTTTTAGGCTTTTATTGAACTTTTCAAAATACCTGGACTGCATTAAATTAGATTATACTTGCTAATTCCGGCCTTTTGCGTTTCAGTTAGAGGTGAACTACCGCTAGAGGAACATTCTGATATGGAAGTCCGCAACAAAGAAATGATTGAAGGTAAGATTTAAAATTCCTGATGATCAGAAAAAGTAGGTCCGCAATGTCTGCATGTGTTAAGAGTTACCATGACAATGTATTGAAGTATTGTATGAAGAAAATAAGATGTTAATCTTTGGAGAATAAAAAACATAAAATGGGAACGATGTCGACCACCCTTGGAATTCAGTTCTACACGCTCTGTAGAAAAATTGACCGTATTATAATACTAGTATAACTTAGAAATTATTGAAGCCAAAATAACAAATCTTTGCAAATTTTCCTTACGTTTTTCGAGGAACATTTCAATTTTTTGTTTTGTGCGTCTTGGTGTTTCTATGACAACCAAGTTTTGACGAACCGCTCCACCTAAATTTGTATAGTAGGCTGATTTGAAGGACTGATTTAAATTGCGGTTTCTTAAAACCTTTTCCAGTATCTGTATAGTTTTAGAAACCTTATTTGTTCAATTTTTCTCAATCTATATCGACTGATGTCTTAAATTTTTTGTAAAATCTTGCAATGCAAGATGACGGATCCAAGCTGGCAGATTTTAGAATCGATGACGTCATTATAATAACCACCATTAATTTTTTAATCAATTTTTATTTGAACAAAACGACATCACGACAAGAGGGCGGACCTTGATTTTATTTTTATGATGCGAAACGTATGCGGCTTCGTGCATACCGGAACCATATGCTTTCCCCTTCAACTCTTTATATCACAACGCTTACGTGTCCTTTGCGTAACTTAACTAGTACAATTTACTGAACCCGGTGGTTTCCACTGTGAAGTCTAAAATATATTTTTTATATTTTCAAAACGTTCTCGACTCATTTCGAAATTTATTTTTGCGAGAGGGATTGTTAACTTTAAGAAAAGTGGACTATTTTGCGAGATTTACAATACCTTATGTTCTTCGTAGATATACACGGGCCCACTTTAATAAAGCACAGGCATTAATTCTCTATGAAAAATCCGTCAAAACCGGCAATTTGGGAGGGTTAGTCCTTTTTTACTATTATATTTTTTACGAATTGTTTTCGTGAACGAATCAAATTTAAACAAACTCTTTGAATCACAGTACGGACACTTTATAAAGTTAAAAACAATTTTCTCCAAAACTACGTTTTAAACGCCAGTTCATAATTTTTAAGACATGTGTATACCACGTGATTTGACCTAACATCTTTCAGTGGTATGATAGAAATGTAAACAAAACGGAAAAATGATCTCTGCAAATAGCTGAAATTTTTATCAAATGTGTTCATATTTTGGTGAATTCCCATAAGTTTTTTTAAGGGTCGAAATTTCATACAGGAGATCAATGTTTTTTTCTTGCGCCTTGGTTCATTCTTGTAAAAATCGTGAACACGCGAATGAGTGATAACACATTTTAAGGAATTTTTAAGGAAATTTAATTATCGTCGTAATTCGCCAATAAGGCTACTATTTCGGGTGGTACGTTAATGAAGCCCTCATTTTTTGTCTAAATTAGCGGTGCAGCTGTAATCGTTTTTATTTGAAATTTTATTAAATTTGGGGCTCCGGTACTTCATATGTTACTTACTTCTTTCAAATCACGTTATCTTTCCAAGGAATCGTTCGGTCCTTTATCAGAACATACATTCATTGTACACGCGATTGTGAAAAATAAATAATTCTCCAGAGTACAAAAGACTTACGAACGTACATCATCACTTGGAGTGATGGGGTCACAAAATAAATCAAGCTAAATAGATCTACATTCTCGGCTACTGTCGTAAGTTATGCGTCAAATAAAACTTTTTTCTATAATTATTGAAAAATCGAAATGTAGCATTTTTATAACTGCTTCAGACAGACTTATTACTTTAGTCTGCTTAGTTACCCTGGAATTCCCAAGAGTGACTCTCAATCCTCCAATCCTCCTCATCTGTGAACCCTGAGGCTGATCAACATCGAATTTCTTCTTACAAAATCAATACACTGTCTAGCAGAAGGGTTGGGAGAAAACAATCATCGATGTACCAGCACATACTCAGAGCTGGCATTTGAAAAAGTAATTATTTATTTTCACGATATACGATGAGCGTCGACGAGTCACGTTGTGTTATTTATTTCTGGATAAGTTTTATACGAAATGTCTCTATCAAAAAAAATATTGAATGATTGCTACAATTAATTTATATATCTTTAAATTGGTGAAAGTTGCTACAGAGATACATAAATGAATGCCAAGTTTGTTTTTGTAAACATTGTCAATTAAGTGTGAGAGAAGTTTTACTTCGGCTGTAACCGAGAAAGCGAACAGTTTAAACCAAAACACAACTGAACGAATTGTTTTAAATTATTATTGCAGTATAGCCACAACAGAGCACTATCGCAGATAGTCTTGTAAATAAAAAATCTTTATTTGAAACTTTTTGTATTTTTAAGCCATACATTTTTTCTTTTTCAGTGTCGTCAAAAACGCTTGCCGAATGGTGTCGTTTACAATCCAAGAGAGCGAAAGACAACTGAAGAAACCAAGTGTACAAGACAAGATAGTCAGAGATTATTTGTAAAGGTAATTTTTCGATCATTAACTTCACAACACGGTGAAACAAAATTTAATACGAGCCAAAATTCAGTTGTCAAAATTAAACAACGACAAAACAAAAAAGATGGAGAAGCCGTTCTGAAAATACTGCACTTCATTTTTCATTTTCAATGTTTAAAAATAAAGTCAACGGTTTAAGAAGAACTTTTTTCCATGTTGTGGCGGTTTAATTGATAGAAATTACGCATTAATTTTTTTAAGTTATTATGAGCTTCACCAAATTGTCAACAAATTCGTGCAAAATTCTCGTAGTAAATAAATAGCTTACTTTACGCAAATTTTTCAATGTGATCACAAAGTAAATTATTGCCGCCATAAGATAATGTTATGGAACATGTAATCAAAACGTGTAAGCACACGTGTTTATTACATGTCCATTCACTTATTTTATAACGGCAGTGATTTGCTCTCTGATTGCTTTTCGTTTTCGTTTAACGACAGTCATTGACTCAAAACTCGACGTAGTTAGCCAAGCCTGTAATTGAATCGACTGAGTTATCAAATTAAATACTTGATAAGTAGCGAGGCTTTTCCTAAATACTCGAGCTCGCTGTAGCCAGAATTGTGATAAAATTTTGTTCTTGAGTTACCAAATTATCTATTTATCAATGTACAGCGATCACTTGACTTAACATTTTAGCTTTTCAAGTAGCAGTTTTCTTTTAAATGTTTTTTTTTTTTTCAAGTTTTGTCTTAGCTTAATCCAGAATTTGATATTGCTGTGAAATCGTGTATTCAAGTGTTGTAAATAAGTTATTTGCTGTTGACTCTAATATAATTTACTTGTGAATAAGATAATAAAACAAAGCAGTCAATAAAATGTTTTCAACTTTAATTGTCTCTTTCACTTTATTGAATATTAAACAAGTAATTAAAAAATTGCGCTTTTAAAAGGGGCCTGGTAACTAGAAGAAATGTAGGCTATCTCTTTTTATATATTTTGACTATGTAGGGTTGCCAAAAAGAAAAAAAAATTCTGCGAGTTTAAACAGAGTCTAGTCAGAAATCAAACACATACTTGGACTTTTGATGGGACAAATCCGCTTGCACAGTGCAAGATTTTTCCCGCCAAAAGACTTAGTATATTTTTGACTCAAAAACAGACACCATTCAAGTACGCAGACTTTTTTTTCCAAGGAAAATTTTCCCGCCAAAAGACTTAGTTTTTTCCCCGCTATTTTAGTCCCTTTTAAAAGCGCAATGTTTTTTAACGAAGAGAAATTTCCCGCCAAAAGACTTAGTTTTTTCAACCTCTTTTCTCGAGAACACTGTTCACGCCAAAACGTCATTTGTAAAAGTACAGCATTTATAACGAACAATTTCCTTCTGAAGGTTTCTTATTACAATCAACTCGGTTTTGCTTTGCCTTGCTTTGCTTTTGGTGGCTCCACTGAACTTTCTTGTTGTCTTCAAACCTGGAAGGAAAGTTAAAAAATAAATCAGTTTATTGTAAACACTACTCTTTCTGCAGGCACGGTTTTGAGAAATGATGGTTGTTAAGGAACGAAAATAAAAAAACAACACAAATCTGGAGAACGTGTCTTCTTGAACTCAAAATGGCTTGAATGAAGACGAATTTTTTGTTTGAAAATTTTGTAAATTTTTGTTGATTACTCGAATATCGAGCATTACAAGAAATGTTCTTTGGAGTTGGTTTCCTACTTCATTAACAAGTAAACAATTTTCTCCGTAAATTACTGCCCTATAGTAACAAAAGGCATGAATCAGATTGGCGACTGAGTATCACCCAAGGTTAACACTTTTCTAACAGCAAGCAAGTGGAATATTTTATTCGTAGTATTTCATATTTTTTTTTGTATTATATGCAAAACAATATTTATTAAGAATTCGTCTACATCTTTAAAACCATTTTATATTCATAAGAATCCCTAAAATAGCGCCACCTCGCACTTCGTTTCATTCAGCAAATTTTCTTAGTGAATTGTCAACAAATTAGTGTAAAACAATTCTTACAGATCGTGTTGAGATCATTAAAATCTCTCAAAATCGGCAAAC
Organism: Oculina patagonica; assembly: GCF_052425735.1. Taxonomy (NCBI): domain Eukaryota; kingdom Metazoa; phylum Cnidaria; class Anthozoa; order Scleractinia; family Oculinidae; genus Oculina; species Oculina patagonica. The sequence continues at coordinate 21,843,071 of NC_135759.1, forward strand.
CAAGTTGTGGCTGTTGATAGAAATCACCGATAAGATTTAAGTTTATTCTGATCTTCCTAATTGTCAACAAATGCGTGTAAAATTGTAAACCGATTTTGTTCAAGAAGATCACTTAGTGAGGCTAGCTAGTTACAAATTAGAAACGTGAAAACTGGCACAAACAACTGAATTCAACAAAAGCTCAGTTAACCTACGATTAACCTCATGCCTATTACAGTTTAATCTCATTTGGTTTCAAAACTTCGCCAATCCATGAAGTTGCCATAGAAACAATACAGACATTCGTTAATTTTGAACTAGGCGAATTTTTCTCCCAAATCTAGTCAGAAACTCTGGGCGCTTTACATCGAATCAAAAATTCCGGGAAATTTCAGTTCGCCCGACTGGAAAATTCCCGAAGAAAAAGGAACTGCTCAAAAGGTAGTCCCGTTTCCCGCTTGGAACGTCACTAATAGTTTCAGGCCTATGGCAATCAAATTTTGCAAAGCCACTCCCTCTATGGAACTGCTTCTTAAACACGCTAATCTTTCTATAAAAATTCGCAAGTAATTTGATTTGAATTTGGAAGGTGTACACTTTTTTGAAATTTTCATATTTTAATGAGGTTTCCGGCACTCTTGATGCTCTTTCGCACGAAAAATAATTTTAAATTATTTGCTATGCTTTCTTAAGAATTTTTTGATTTCAGTCGCCCGCCCGAAATGTTTTATATTTCTCTTATTGCTGTTTTTTTTACAGCGTTAATTTATCTTATGCGCCAATTGAACAATACAAATGCTAATAAACAATCAATTAACAACCAACATGAACAGCCGAGTGCTTCAGAGGAGATTGGGAACTAGTAGTTTCAATGGAGTTTTTCTCAAAATCTACATGTAAAAATAAAAACAAAGCAGAATGCGCGAGTCACTAACATTCAAACACAAAACAGAGTGCGCGAGCCACTAACGTAATAATCAAATGACGAAAAGAGTGCACGAGCCACAAATGTAACAATCAAACACGCCAACGTTAGAATCAAACACAAAACACAGTGCGCGAGCAACTAACGTAACAATCAAACACAAAACAGACTGCGCGAGTCACTAACGTAACAATTGAACACGGTGTGAGTCACTAACGTAACAATCAAACACAAAACACAGTGCGCGAGCAACCGACGTAACAATCAAACACAAAACCGACTGCGCGAGTCACTAACGTAACAATTGAACACGGTGTGAGTCACTATCGTAACAATCAAACACAAAACAGAGTGCGAGCCACTAACGTAATAATCAAACACAAAACAGAGTGGGCATGTCACTAAGGTAACAATCAAACACAAAACAGAGTGGGCATGTCACTAAGGTAACAATCAAACACAAAACAGAGTGCGTGAGCCACTAACGTAATAATCAAACACAAAACAGATTGCGTGAGTCACTAACTTAACAATCAAACACAAAAAAGAGTGCGCGAGTCACTAACGTAACAATCAACTACAAAACAGAGTGCGCGCGTCACTAAAGTAACAATCAAACACAAAACACAGTGTGAGTCACTAACGTAATAATCGAACACAAAACACAGTGCGCGAGCCACTAACGTAATAATCAAACACAAAATAGAGTGCGCGAGTCACTAACGTAGCAATGAAACACAAAACAAAGTGCGCGAGTCACTAACGTAACAATCAAACACAAAACAGAGTGCGCGAGCCACTAACGTAATAATCACACACAAAAAAGAGTGCGCGAGCCACAAACGTAATAATCAAACACAAAAAAGAGTGCGCGAGTCACTAACGTAATAAACAAACACAAAACAGAGTTCGCGAGCCACTAACGTAATAATCAAACACAAAACAGAGTGCGCGAGTCACTAACGTAATAATCAAACACAAAACAGAGTGCGCGAGCCACTAACGTAATAATCAAATACAAAAAAGAGTGCGCGAGCCACTAAAGACAGCGAAATACGAGATACAAAAACCCTCAACTTGTCGCGCAACATTGTTGCATTTCCAGTTGAACGAGTTGTTTCCCGTATTTCTACCGCGCGCTCAACTTGTCTCGCAACAAATTTCGGTGTTGCAAGTTGAAAAAAATTGGTGCAAAAAGTAGAACTCCGTTTTACTTTGTACAACATGTTGCTGCAATTTGCAGCACTGAAATTTGTTGCGAGACAAGTTGAGCGTGCGGTGAAATACGGGCAACAACTCGTTCAACTTGCAATGCAACAATGTTTCGCGATGAATGTTTCCCGCCTTAACATAACAATCAAACACAAAACAGAGTGCGCGAGCCACTAACGTAATAATCAAGCACAAAACAGAGTGCGCGAGCCACTAACGTAATAATCAAGCACAAAACAGAGTGCGCGAGCCACTAACGTAATAATTAAGCACAAAACACAGTGCGCGAGCCACTAACGTAAAAATCAAAACAGAGTGCTTGAGTCACTAATGTAATAATCAAAGACAAAACAGAGTGTGCGAGTCACTAACGTAATAATAAAACACAAGTACAGACTAGTACTGTGCAAGTTGCCATAGTTAGAATCAAACACAAAGCAAATAACGTAATAATCAAACACAAAACAGAGTGGGCGAGTCACTAACATAAGAATCAAACACAAAAAAGAGTGCGCCAGCCAATAACGTAATAATAAAACACAAAAAATAGTGCACGAGCCACTTATGTACTAATCGGACACAAAACAGAGTGTGCGAGTCACTAACGTTACAATCAAACACAAAACACAGTGCGCGAGTCACTAACGTAACAATCAAACACAAAACAGAGTGGGCATGTCACTAAGGTAACAATCAAACACAAAACAGAGTGCGCGAGCCACTAACGTACCAATCAAACATAAAACAGAGTGTGCGGGTCACAAACGTAATAATCAAACTAAAAACACGATACGAGAGTCATAAGGGAAACAATCAAACACAAAACAGAGTGCGCGAGTCACTAACGTAACAATCAAACACGAAACAGAGTACGCGAGCTACTAACGTAATAATCAAACACGAAATAGATTGCGCGAGTCACTAACATAACAATCAAACACAAAACAGAGTGCGCGAGTCACTCACGTAACAATCAAACATAAAACACAGTGCGCGAGTTACTAACGTAATAATCAAAGACAAAACAGAGTGCGCAAGTGCTAACGTAATAATAAAAGGCAAAACAGAGTGCGCGAGTCACTCACGTAACAATCAAACACAAAACAGAGTGCAGGAGTCACTAACGTAATAATCAAACACAAAACACGGTGCGCGAGTCACTAACATAACAATCAAACACAAAACAGAGTGCACGAGCCACTTATGTACTAATCAAACACAAAACAGAGTGCGCTAGCCACTAACGTAACAATCAAACACAAAACACAGTGCGCGAGTCACTAACGTAACAATGAAACACGAAACAGAGTGCGCGAGTCACTAACGTAACAATGAAACACAAAACAGAGTGCGCGAGTCTCTAACGTAACAATCAAAAACAGTGTGAGTCACTAACGTAACAATCAAACACAAAACAGAGTGCGAGCCACTAACGTAATAATCAAACACAAAACAGAGTGGGCATGTCACTAAGGTAACAATCAAACACAAAACAGAGTGCGCAAGCCACTAACGTAATAATCAAACACAAAACAGAGTGTGCGAGCCACTAACGTAATAATCAAACACAAAACAGAGTGCGTGAGTCACTAACATAATAATCAATCACAAAACAGAGTGCGTGAGTCACTAACGTAATAATCAAACATAAAACAGAGTGTGCAAGTCACTAACTTATCAATCAAACATAAAACAGAGTAAGCGATCACTAACGTAATAATCAAACATAAAACAGAGTGCGCGAGTCACTAACGTAACAATCAAACATAAAACAGAGTGCGCGAGTCACTAACGTAACAATCAAACATAAAAAAAAGTGCGCGAGTCGCTAACGTAACAATCAAACATAAAACAGAGTGCGCGAGTCGCTAACGTAACAATCAAACATAAAACAGAGTGCGCGAGTCGCTAACGTAACAATCAAACATAAAACAGAGTGCGCGAGTCGCTAACGTAACAATCAAACATAAAACAGAGTGCGCGAGTCGCTAACGTAACAATCAAACATAAAACAGAGTGCGCGAGTCACTAACGTAACAATCAAACACAAAACACAGTGCGGGAGTCACTAACGTGACAATCAAACACAAAACACAGTGCGCGAGTCACTAACGTACCAATCAAAGACAAAACAGAGTGCGCGAGTCACTAACGTAACAATCAAACACAAAACACAGTGTGAGTCACTAACGGAACAATCAAACACAAAACAGAGTGCGCGAGCCACTAACGTAATAATCAAACACAAAACAGAGTGCGCGTGTCACTAACGTAAAAATCAAACACAAAATAGAGTGCGCGAGCCACTAACGTACTAATCAAACACAAAACAGAGTGCGTGAGCCACTAACGTAATAATCAAACACAAAACAGAGTGCGCGTGTCACTAACGTAACAATCAAACACAAAATAGAGTGCGCGAGCCACTAACGTAATAATCAAACACAAACAGAGTGCGCGTGTCACTAACGTAACAATCAAACCCAAAACAGAGTGCGCGAGTCACTAACGTAGCAATCAAACACAAAACAGAGAGTGCGCGGTCACTAACGTAATAATCAAACATAAAACAGAGTGCGGGAGCCACTTACGTAACAATCAACACAAAACATAGTGCACGAGTCACTAACGTAACAATCAAACACAAAACAAAGTGCGCGAGTCACCAGCGTAATAATCAAACATAAAACAGAGTGCGCGAGTCACTAACGTAATAATCAAACATAAAACAGAGTACGCGAGTCACTTACGTAACAATCAAACAAAAAACAGAGTGCACGAGCTACTCACGCCCTACCAGTCGCCCTACCATAATGTTATTGCTGTAAAATTTGAATTCTTAAGTGGCTAAGAAATGGTGATGATGATGATGATGATGATGATAATAATGATGATGATGATGAAACATTATGATTAAACTTATGACTAAGTACTTTCGCTCATACATGAAATGTGCCGCGAACATCTAGAGGAAGATTTCAGCAAATTTTTGTCCGGACAGCAAATTGTAGTTAATTTTAGGCGATTCTTTTTAAACAGCCCCCCGCGGGCTGCAGAATCGAACTTGAGTCATTCTACCCGACTATTAGTCTGAAATGTCAGCCGTCCTCTCGGAACCTCGTGAAACACCCGGCCTTTAATAGCATCAATGCACTAGTAGAACAGTTATTTTTAACAAAACAAGACAATTTCGACTTTTCGAAGTTTTGTTTACGAAAGTGCATGCTTGTTAAGCATTATTGTAAAGCGCCTAGAGCAGGCCTGGATAGGCGCTTTAGAAATATATATTTATTATTATATTATTTATTATGTTCCTTTAACTAGATAGACAAGACTATTGTATGTCAACACCGGGAGGGATTTTTCGTTCTCATATTCATTTGGAATGAAAACAACAATCGTCTTCTCTGGTTTATTCTCCGAAATTTGAAAGGGTGACTAGAAAAGTTTTGATTAGACCACGGTTACAGTGAAAACAAAACTGGGAAATCGATCGATCAAATGACGACGAAAATTAATAGATCAATGCCTTTTTGACGAAAATTGTATTTTCAAAGCCGCACCTCTAGACTTAACTAATCACAGTATTACAAAACATTATTCACTGTTGGCCAGATTTCTTTCCTAGTCTAGATCTCTTAAAATCAACCCAACAAAAACAGAATTAACGCGCCTCCGACTCCAATATTTTGACATCGAGGTTATTTGAAAGTTAATTATTGGATTTCTAATTAATCTGCGCACGTACGTTATATGCTTTAGACTTAAATTCAGAAACTGGACTCTTCATGACTATAGATACATAGGATCATCATCATCATTGTTCCTTTTCACCCCCTTGGGAGCATAGGGCGTCCACCAGTTTCCTCCAGCGCACACGGTTCTTTGCTAGTGCTTTAGCTCTTTCCCAGGAGTAGCCTACTCCTTCCAACTCCTGCAGTATGGATCGCTTCCAATTGTACATAGGATATGTATTGCAAATTACTGAAAAAACTACGAATTGGTCAAGTCGTGCTACAACATCAAAAGCCAATTTAAACTTTTCACTAGCAAACAGTGACGAATCAAAGACCATTTAATCAATTTAATTGAAAAAGAGGTTGGCCGACCCAACGGACGTACACCCCGTGACAAGTTTGAATAGTTGGATCTCCCAGATTAATTTGGAGCATGAAACCTAGTGTCGCTGGGTAACGTAATCACACATGTAAACAGACCATCGACACGGGTATAAATGTTGCTGAAAAATTACACTCACCTATTGATGAGATGCTAAGAGGTTCTTTTCCAATTCCTCTTTAGGGCTTGATCCATGTTTAATGAAATTGTCCAGACACCTTTGAAAAAACAAAATAAATCAATGATCTCTTGCCCGTTGTTAGAGATGACAGAATTCAATTTGTCAAATTCAGAAAATGGACAGTGCAACGATTTTGTGCCGGGTTAGCTAAGTCATAGATCTAACAGCCTTATGGAGCCCAGGCTCAGGCATTGAATTGCTGGCTTGCTAGGAGGGTGGGTATAGTCAAGTTTTGGGTCGATTTCACCAGACTTTGCCAGTCAGAGCAAAGTCATGGTATTTAACTCATGATTGTCATGTTTTCGCAACTGGCTGCAGCCCTGCGGCAGCTTGGCTGTCATCTAGGGTGAATAGGCACTCCACCTAGCCCCCTGGTATAGCCAGGGAGCAGGAGGGCATTTTGCGGGCGCATGCGTGCAACCGCTGTACAAAGACCGCGTGATCTTGGGAATAAAAATGGCGCGGAAGATTCAAACTTTGTTTTTTGTACTGTTTATCGTCACATAATTTAATATAGACGTAAATTTCGCTAAAAAAAAGTGTTTTGTGTGTTGCAAGGCTCTTATAAAGCAGATTTTCTGGCCTGCTTCGGGATCGTTGTTGAAAATAATGGGAAAATATGTGGGACAGATAGGAAAGCCTTCATCGACAGAAATCAAACAGGCCGTAAAAAGAGGAAAACATTTATTCGTGTGCTGGAGTGTGATATATTAAGATCAAAACTTCATATCAAATCAATTGCTGTAATACAAGCAGAGTGCGAGCAATATTATAGCTTGTCGGGAGATTTTTTGCCTAAAGGGACGGCCACCAAAGAAAAGGGTTTTCCCTGAGGGGAAAGACATGTTTGGGTGTTCTGCACATGATAATGCAGCTCATTGATGACTCTAAAGCAAGGCCAACTTGCCCTCGACTGGCAAACAGGGTTTCCTGGACACATTTAGGCGACACAGAATCACATTTAGGCGACACAGAAGTAAAACAGTCGTTATAACAGAACGAACATCAATCTTAAAGAAACAAACGTTGAAATGAAAATTTGAAAATAACATTGTTTATAGTTAAAAATTATTTCTTAAGACATTTTATGCAGCAGTTATTAGAACGTTTCTGAAAAATATATATATCGCTTGTTTGTTTCATGCTATTTTTTGACTGGTGATCAAGGCTAGATTTTGTTAAAGGAGCCAAAGATGTACTAATTAACATAGTAAAGTGTAAACAAATAGTCTACCAGCAAAGAATTACCATAACACTTTAAAATTAAGACCGATCTCAGTAATTCTTTTCTTGTTCAACGGAATAATTGTGGTACATCGAAATGTGAAGTTATTTTGACCAATGCTTAAGTTTAAGGAAATAATCACAAACGATAGTTTCTCTGTTACAATAAACCAGCGAGAACGTACGTTTAAGAAAGCTAAAAATTACCACAATAGACCATTTTTTAACGCTACATTCGCAGCATTAGACGATAGTTCAAGTACTTCAGGCTCCATCTATCATCGGTAGACGCTGGAGATCAAGGTTAGATTTTGAGATTTTTGCATCGTGAGAACGATGAAATTGCAGTTTTATGAAAAATCTCAACAAAATCATGACCACTCGCTCAAACCCGGGATACTTGATTATAACATCGTATAGTTAAAACTGCTGTTTTATATTTTAGTACTAAGTAGCCGTAGCGCTTTGTCCGTTTAGATCTCCCAGCTATTAAAAACATGGGCAAGGTATTACGGTTCTCGACATTCGGTCGCCATTTTGTCCACGCGCAATGTTTAATACACATAGCCAAAGTCGATCAGATAAACGGCACGCCGACACCAAAGTATGCTGGTTGTTGTCAGAAGATAAAGCAAGGACTCTTAGTATCGTATACAGCAAATAAAACTTAAAACACCTTTTATTTTGAGCTAAAAATTAGGCCATAAATTGTGAAAAATATGTAAACAATCGATAGCAGAACTTTTCTGTCGTGCGCACTAGCCCATATCGACGCATGCGCACGCAAAATGCCCTCCTGCTTAGCCAGGGGCCCTCAGTGGAAGGAAGGGTGGCTGTAAGTGAATTTCAGGCCTTTCTGCCAGCCTGCTGGGCACCTTTTGTTGAAACAAGACATATCTATTTTACTTAAATTTAAGTACTCACCAACTGCCAAGATGTAGAGAAGATCTTTTTCAAGCTTCTGTGAGTTGTTGAATAGTCAGTTAAAGCGTCCAGAAGCTGTTGAAGAAAGCAAATGGATAAATAACTACATTATTGGTGGTGATTGGAGATCGTGGCAAAGTGAAGAATTAAATTCAGGAAAATGACTGGATCATTGCAGCAGATCTAGAGCGAGGGCTGAAATCCTTATAATCCAAAAGTGAGAGTACATATGATTGCTGTATCCAATGATTGCGATACATTCGTAAGTGCTCTTAGTTGGACAAAGTTCGTTTTTTTAATCTTCTGTCTGTTCTGTCAGTTTTTATTTCTTCAATTACGTATTTGGTTTTGACATGAAGTAGCTTGTTATTAATAAAGAAATATTTCGTCTGAGTAATAAGACATGTAGCACAAAACTTGGAAAAAGTCCATAATTATGCAGAAAATTCCACAGCTACTTATTCAATGTAAATGTGCATTGTTGTATACTCGCTCTTCAAGAATGTATTTCGTTTAAACTAACCCCCCAAAAATTTAAATTTCCTGGTTTTAAGAAGAACAGTGTATTCAAAGGACAAATAAAATACAAAATTCTAGGCACATAACGAAGAAGGGAATTGTCCACATGCTGGTAAATAAAATTAACCGTCGATGTCGAGCTTTGGAAGAGTTCGAACGTAAACGCTATTCAATTTCTTTACCTACCTCAAGCTTGTATTTCCCAGGCAAAGCGAAAACCATGTCTTGTTCTTCCATGGCTTATGAATAGCTCTGAAATGTTCTTACTTTGCGTCCAGCAAAAAACACTCTTCCTGTCTATAATTTAGACGACTCTTGCAGCAAAACGTGGTTACGAAGGAAATGTTTCACACGTGCAGTAAAGCTTGAATAAATTTATTTTACACAATGCTTGATCAGCGTTTTACGATTGGTCAGATGCAAATTATAAAAAGCACGCGAACCTGCATGTTTGAATTACAAAATAGTTTGAACTGAAACCTTGCTTTTTGTTTTTCTTGCTAAAATAATTTTGCTTTTTAGATTGGGCTTACCGTGGGACAGTATGCAGGCCGGAGATGCTGAACCCTTATTTTGGTTCATTTGCAAAAATACTAAAAATATTAACAGAAAAATCAGTAAAAAGACAAAGATCCAATTTTAAACGGCAGCCGGGTACGCCAGGTAGACGGAAAAATTATTCTGAATGTTTCATACGCTTTTGTATAACTTTCAAGTGGGGCACAAACAAGGTAAATTGGCTCCCCCAAAATACTTAAATTTTGCTGAACTAGAGTGGATAAACAAAATAGTTCCGAAGAAAAAGGATACAGTGCATTGACATCTTCGGGCAGCGCCACGAAATTAATTAAATAACTATTGTTTCCTTTAAGCAAGCAAGCAAGGTTTGTTAACAACATTTCAATGTACGTTTCAGTATTGTCTATTTTTTATATGCCTCTTTATTCGGCTTGAAAGGCATGTCATTTTTGGGGGGCAATAAGGTCTTCCCTCGCCCCAGGTCTGAAGGTGCCTTTCAACCTAAATCTTGGCCTCTTTGTAATTGTTTCCTGCTTTGATGTTTACCAAGATTCATAACCAGTTCCCTCTAGTAACTATGGAGAAACCAAAGGTTGGAACTGAAAATTAGTTTAAGTTAACGAAGGAACTGGCAACAAAATATAAATTACGAATTCTTTCATATAGGGGTCACCATACTTAGGGCGCATTCTTTTGGGACCATTCTGGCAATTTTCATTCCAGTTTATGAATAGCAGAATACACGAAATATAAATTCCCAAAAGGACGCATAATTTGAAAACAGAATACTGGTGGCGGAGGTGACCTGAGATCTATTGTGTCTGAGCACGCGCGAGTTGCGAATGACTTGGGGTGACCGGCCGCGTTAGCTTTCCCGCCAAAACAAAACCAAAAAGAATGCACATTCTGCCTATTCCTAGTAAACCGTATTCCATTCATTTCGTTCATTCTGCTATCGGGAGCAGAATGAATCTGAAAACGGAATAGGTCCCAAAAGAACGTGGCTACCGTCGATTCCGAATATTCCTATTCCGGAATAGTTCCAAAAGAATGCGCCCTAATTATCTAGGAAAAACATTGTTTTGGTAGCTCTTTTGTCAATCAGCACTTCTTATTTTCTCTGGTTTATATCACACGAGAATACGTGAATAAACAAAAGATGAATTTTAAGGTCAGTTCAGAGAAAACAAGAAAGAAAGAAAATGGCAACTTGCTTTTCACGAGAAGTACTTTTTTACTTGTACTAGTGACCATGGAGGAGGGTTATGGACGCAGGTTAAACTATTCAGTCGGCTCAAGGCCTTCCTCCCTTTCATCCATGCGCCCTCCTCTTTCATTTAAGAGCCTATCAGGCTCTTCTTAAACAAAGCAACAAACTTATTAAAAATTCTTAGATAAGAATATCTGATCTATGGCCGGGCTCGCGGTTGACAACAAAATCAAAAAAACAAAACGTTCCTATTAGATGACAACCTTCACAACAACACTTGACGGAGAACAGCAGAGATCAAGGAAACCACAACCCGAAGGTTAGAAGAATAGAACATTATGTTTGTTTCTTCATCTTAAAACTGGATTAATTCGGCTTCTTAACTGATGATTTAATACCGTAAAATTCCGGTTATAAGCCCATCATCCTGGAAACAAAAAAATACATCCGGTTATAAGCCCCCCCCCGGATATAAGCCCCCCTCTACCGGATGACAGTACTAAACAGGGCTAAATGTTGCTTTTTGTGCGTTTTTAACTTAAAAAACGTATTTTCATCAACACTCCCGAGGCTCGTTTCGAAACGTTTTTTTTTCTTCCACTTATAAGCCCTCCCGAATATAAGCCCCTCCGTTTATAAGCCCACCCAAAACCCCTTACGAAGTTGTATAAGCCCAGGGCTTATAACCGGAATTCTACGGTATTCTTTTATCTGTATGTGATTTTCAGGCTGTGACTGTTACATACAAGTCATGTTTATATTGAATTGTGACACTTTTGTTCGTGTACACAGGAAAGCCTGGCGCCATGTTTTTCTCCTTGGCGCTGTTTATTTACCTGACTGCCATATTCACACCACGTGTCAGAGGGAACCAAGAAATTGTTAGACAAGCGATCAGTAAAACAGCAGAGACAGCAGAGCTTGGGAAAGTGATTAATCTTGGAAAGACTAACTTACTAGGGGACTTTAAGGAACGCGAGGCAAGCATTTTTGAGTCTTTCCCTTCAGAATGCTTCAAAAAGGAAAAGCTTAACTCTTCTAGAAGCCACTTTGAATACTATTCAAGCACTAAGGCTTTTTTCACAAAATTGGCTATCCAAGCAGGGTTAGACGCCTCGTTGCAGTCAGCGTATTCGCTGCGTGTCACGCTCAATAGTGCTACACAGAGTATAAGTTCAAAGGAATCGAAGGTGAGTGGAATATCCTTAATTGTTGAGGCCTTAACAGAAAAGATCCATCTAGAAAAAGACTGTTTAAACGACGAAACCTTCAAGTTTAGGAAAAACTTTATGAAAGACTTAGAAAGGTTGCCGATGCAAATTGATGAGCCCTGGCTGCAGAATTCCTGGAGGACATATCATGATTTCTTGGAGAAATATGGTTCCCACGTTGTTATTTCCGTTATGCGAGGAGCGAGAATGAAACAGATGTCATTTGCGCAGAGCACTAAATCTTATAGCGAAAGAGAATTCCAGGTGAAAAGCTGCGTCTCGCTCGCAGGACCCATAGCCGTTGGAAAGGTTGGTGTCTCTGCATGTGCAAATGTGAGTAAAAGTGAAATATCGAGAGCAAGCGAGATGAGCACGAGTAATAAACTGCTCATTAGAGGAGGAAACATGGCTACTCGTAACAAGCTGTTAAGTGAGAGGTCGAAGGAACTGATTGAACAACTTATGAATGAAGCCAGCGACGCACACTCGTCTGTCCAACACACCTTTAGAGCCGTCTGGAAAGTTTTACAAAGCCGTTTCCCATCAGGATCACCCAACTACGTCAGAGGTATAAACCTGCAATACTACTACCTTGGCTTCTTAAACTATGGTTGTCGCTACATAGAAAGCGGAGGAGTTAAAATACAGAAGTTCGACTACACTAGAGGTTCGGACCAAATGTACCCAGAATACGAGTGTACTCTCGCCAAAGAGGGTTGCCATAGCGACGATGATTGTCGTTACAAACCCATTTGGTGTTCCTGTCGGGGGTTAACGTGTGTTCACTACAAGTCCGTGGAACAAGATACAGGTGAAGCCAAGCAAACTGCATACGCAAACATTAATGATGACTGGGGATGGCATGGATGCGACTGGAAAGTCTATGGGTGTTATTGTGCTTGTTATAACAAAAACCGCGATTGGCGGAAAGTTGTATGGTCTCTGCCCAGCCGAGATACCGCAGGACGTGAAGCAACTAACCTGGATCTCATGGACGTCGAGGCAAAAGATCCGATTCAGAGAGGACCGAAAGGAACAGAAGAACGACATTAGTCGTCGATGTATCAGTGGTAGTAAATGAAAGTAATCTTACGCATAGTATATTTCAAGTAATCGCTGAGATGCTCTAGCTATCAGTTTAAACTACTTATGGTCAGTAAAGAGAAGATTAAGGGCTAGACTTAAAGAATTAACTGGCTAAGTTTGATGGAATGTATATCTGTTAAACTAGTTTTCCTTTGCCAAATTAAAAATGTATCGACGCAAGAGTTGTTTGAGTGATTCACTTTTATTTAGGAATTAGGGAGAAGGTGTATGGTTAGCCTCTGAGTGATCACTAGGCATGAATAGATTGTGCTAGTAAATTCAGGAAAAGTTGCTTCACAATATGTCCAAAAGTTGCTCTAAAGTTGCTCAAATATAAAAAAGTTGCCACCAAAATTTAGAACAGTTGCTCTCTAGAGTCGTTTTGTTTTAGAGAAATACTCACAACATGTTTGTTTGTTTGTTGCCATTAAAACATTTTCATTAAATATTCTTACAGTCATTAAAAGAGGCCAAAAATCCATTGTTATATGAGAAATATAAATACTTTGTTGTAATCAATATACTCTTTAAACTCAACATAACCTCAATAATAGATAAAAAATAAAAAAGAATAAAAATAAGATAAAAAAAAAGGTAAAAAAGATAAAAATCCTTCGAAATGAAACGACCTTTTATGCTTTGGATCAGTTTTATGCCAATTTGTTGCTCAAAAGTTGCCAAGAAAGGCAAAAGATGCCCTAGGTTGCTGGTACTACAGAAAGTTGCTCAAAACGCTAAAAGTTGCTCAGAAGTTGCCGAGCACAATCTATTTATGCCTAGTGATCACAGGTGGGGTAGGGGGAAGGGGGACTCGCAGGCTAGTGTATGGTAGGAAGAAAGTTAGTCCGACAATAGGCGTGAAGTGATCCCTCTAAGACGTAGTCTCCCTTGACGGTCTTAGAATAAACGGCGTTAATATCCAGTTTCGCTTAGTAGTCAAAAGTACAAATAACGCGCGCAACGAGTACAAACACATGTTGTCTGTAGTCTTCTTATTCTTCCATACTATGCATGAGTGCAAAATTAAACAGGATTGAACAGCCCGGCACAGTTATCAGATTTGATAACCACGGCCAAAACAAACCATTAGCCAATCAACCCCCAGGTTTGAGCTCATGTGACATGTTATCATGGCAACAGTTCTCATTTTAATATGGCGGCCATTTCAAGAAAGCTTGTTTATAGATACGGCTCTCAGTTAAATGCGACTCAAATTATACACTAAATTAAAGATAAAAAAGTCTAGACTTGAATTTCCCCTTGGCCGCACGCATTTACGTTTAAATTCTTGTCGAAAATAACAGACAAAGCAGGGGCGTAGCCAGCTTTTAAAGAATTGTAGGCCTGGTCGATCGCTAGGTTTTTTTTTTTTTTATTTGGGGGGGGGGGGGGGGTCCGCCGGGGAGGTTTTTGAGATAAAGACCATATACTTTCTCCTTCCGACTTTTTGGTGATTCTGCGTGTATTTTGACAGCTTATAGTTCTAACATGACATGACAAGGAATATTAATTGCACCTAATTTCGCTCGTTCGTAAATAAACGCTCTTTTCTTCAACAGCACATGGAGTTGTGCGTTTGCCAACCACATGGCTAACCCAGAAGGTTTCACAGTTTGCACTTTCTAGATGAGCCTTGATCTCATCAGGAAAGGGGAGTTGCGAGACATATCATGCTAAGATATGTTAAAAATTGCTCTCTATTTCATTTTAAAAGTGCATCACCTTGAAGTTTTTCTACTGTACATTTAAAAAATACGAGTAAGTTGAAAAATTTGTAGGCCCGGGCCTACGGGCCTATAGGCTAGCTACGCCCCTGCAAAGCATATTTAGATTAGATCATCGAACGCGCGCGGTCTTAGATCTTAGGTCTTAGGTTTCCGGACATCCGGAGTTTATTAGCTTTTATTGTATTCCCCTTGCTTGTAAAATAGTATTTCTCCAAATTTGTTGAGACTTTTGAATTTGTCCAAGTGTACTGGTACACCAATATAACCGTGAATGTCTTTATTTGAAGCAATTTCATCACCAACGCTGCTAATATTTATTAACTAAGACAAGAACGAAACCGATACAAAGGTAGAGAAATAAAAGATGCGTTGTTTATTGAGTTCATACTCAGAACTTCTTCGTCTCAGTGCCTTCGGCGGTCAGTTGCTTCGATGATCTGTTGAATAAAGAAATATTTGGGTTAATAAGCGTGACAAGATGAAAGAGAAAAATATACCGTCTACCGCAGTCACGCGCTTCAAATTTACATAACAATTGTTCGGAGCCGATATGTTGAAGATTGAAAAGTAGATGTGTATTACTCGCTCTGAAAGCGTGTTGCGCGAAGAATAAGTTGAATAGATCTGTTACTCGTTCTGTAAGCGGATTGCACGAAGGATATATGTTGAGCAGATGTGTATTACTCGTTCTGAAAGCGTGCATAACAAACAAAATAAAGCCCGCTCATTACAAATTCAAAGACTTTGTGACAACGTGCCGCGATAACAATTGCTCATAATACTTCGCTGATTTCACTGTCTACCACTAAACGATTGTAGACGGTACCACTACGCCCTCTAAACATAAGCAGTAAAGAAACAAACGAACGATTTTCTAGATCTGTATGCAAAATGAAAGAGATAAATATACCGTCTACCGCAGTAAAGCAGTTCATGATATTACATAACAATTGTTCGAAGGATATGTCCAAGATTGGAAAGTAGATGTGTAGTACTCGTTCTGAAAGCGTGTTGCGCGATGGTTAAGTCGAATAAACAGATAAATGTGTATTACTCGTTCTGTAAGCGGGTTGCGCGAAGGATAGGGCGAACTAAAAGCGTGTTTAACAAACAAAATAAAGCCCGCTCAAATTCCATTGCGCATACAGCGGCCATACTCTAAACACTCATAAATTCACTCATACTTCGCTGATTTCACTGTCAACCACAAAAGGACTACGGACGGTAGCACTAAGCCCTCCAAACATAAGCAGTAAAGAAACAAACGAACGATTTTCTGTATGTGAAAATCCATTATTTAGCCATTCTATAGAACGTACACTAGAAACACAAACAATTAAACATGGCGGTCAGTAGAGGAATCAGAGAGCAAATCACAAAACCATAGTGCCCTCGTACAATTCTTTGTGCCCTCGGATGAGCAAGCGATAAATCGAAAGAAAAATAACTGAAGAACACAGCATTTTTTCTACGTGTTCCACAAAAATGCGCAACTGACTTAAAATTGACGGCAAAGAATATAAACATACCTGGAATGAACTGCCATCCTCGAGCGATCTCTTCAAATCGTCAAACAAATACCCGCACAACTCACCACCGACGCTCGCCATTTTATGCACTTTTGAAGTTCATCTTTCTCTCAAGGTCATCGCGTAGAACTATGAGTAGAACACACGAACACAACCGAAAAATAGACGAACAAACGAGATATCCTCCGAAATCTCACCGAGTTGCGAAATGGCGCCATGTTGTGACGTCACGAGGTTATCAAATCTGATAACTGTGCGGGACTGTTGAAAAGTTCTACATATATATAGATTTAGGCAAGCCTAAAATCGGAGCCCCCCATTTATTTAATTTTCCCTGGAGCTTACAATGTTTTCATTCTGATGAATAAGCGGCCAAAGTACTAATGTTGACGGTGGTTTAGAGGTGCAAGACAAATTTAAATCGCTCACAATTAAACTGTATGTCTACGGTACGACAAAAATAATAATCTTAAAGCACAGCAAATGTCATTACTCATGACACGAAAAATTACTTAACAGTACAGTAAATTATCTGCTCTCTAGCAATAGAAAATAGTTTCGCAATCCTGTAATAGTTTGCAGCATTTTAGTAGACCCCACAATATCCCCGGTCTATTACATTGATATAGGATATATTCGTCTTTTATCCCTGAGCCTGTCGGATTAGCTCAATCAAGAAGGTGCGCGGGATGCCGTGAGTTCAAATCCCAAAGGGGCCAGGTTTTTTTCTTTTTTTTTTCCTTTTTTAAGCCTCAGCACAAAAATGGTTTGTTTATTATATCGCTCCGTAGGTATGCATTGCAGAATAAAAGCAGTTACATGTTAGCAGTAAAGAAATAACATATCAGAACATATAGACTGATTCGGGTAAAAATGTACTTGTGCTGTTACATCTGAAGAGCTTTTCATTTTCTTGCAAACAAGTAGCCACGCACTCGATTTTAGCCAGCGCTCTGGTTTCTAGATAGATCCATTGTTGATGAAGCTTATATGAAACCCGATTTAGCTTTCGAATGCTCCATCATGTACGACGCTAGATCTACAGTTTGAAGAAAGTCATCGATCGATTATGGCCACATTTTGTTTCTTTGCTTCCTGTTTTTCTTGTCTGAACCCTTTTAATTTTAAAGGTCGCCTTTATACGGTCGTCTTGCTTCACTCTTTCTACCATCAAACTATGGCCACCATGTTGCACGACGTACGTACGTCGTACGCGCCCGCGAACCATGCCGCTAGCCAAGATGACCATGAAAAACCAAAAGCATGGTTCTGTATCGTTCTGTAAAAACTTTCTATGGGTATGGTTGCTCCGCTTGCGTGCGCGTTCGGCGCGCGCGGGAGCTCTGCTATTAAATCACCAGAATACTACTTGCTTACTACTATTGTTTGATTTTCTTTGATTAAGGAACAAGGACGAAAGCATGTCAATAACTCAAATTCAAAAATGTAAAGCTTGCATATAATTGATTGCTCTTTTCGCGATGGCCGAGTTGTTTAATTATCGTATTTGCTATCTTTTTCATAACCAGTTGGGAGGAGATCAAAGGCATCCTAGAACTCCCTTAGCTACGCCCTTGCTAAAGGCAATTTATCCCAACCATAAGTTAAAATCTTACAGACGAGCTTGTCTGTAGGATCTGTTGGTTTAAAGTAACTCACTGGAGAAGGTGATCATGAATAGGTTCGCGGATCGACGAACTTGACCTTAACACGCGTCCGGTTTGAAGATTTCGGTGATACGTTTAACGGATTCGCGGACTTCGAAAATACAGCGGATCGCGGATTAGCTGAGAATTTTGACGCGGATTCCAGACTCGATCAAATCACAAGCAGCCCTGATCGGGGATACTAAACGACGTTCGGATCACTTTGGTCGGTTTTTGTCGGTATGTTGGTGAACCACACAAAGTTTTCAAGTTATGCGGACTCGTATGTAAACGAAAATATCGTCGGATTTACGAATTTGGCCAAAAAGTAACACGGATCGGCGGATTTGCGCACCCCTATTCACCCTGACATCCATCAGGTACCTGTCGCTTCTCGCGGCTCCCTACTTGCTCGCATAATCGCTGTCGTTTTTTCGCGTCACATGCTAGGGATAGAAAGAGACTGCTCACAGTATATCGCGAGACAAGCCGTAAAGAAAAACCCGCCATTTTCTTAATGTACGCGCGTATTTACGAGCGCTAATTGTGCGTAAAATCCCGAAACACTCGTAACAGACACTGATCATAGCACCGATATCGCTAACCATGAACCGGCAACCACTTTAGCTACCTGCTTACCGGTAACTTACGCGTGCAGTAAAAATTGTCGCATGAGCAAGTGAATATTCACTCTGTTTAAAATCGGTAAACCGGGTTCAATGAGGACCCGCAGGCCTTAGTTACGGACGGATTGAGCGGCCATGAGCACACATAAGTGACCCGATTTCGCAATATCACACAATAGGCCTGTTGACAGATGACGCTATATGATGCTTCGAAAGCTTTGGTGAAGGAATGTTACGCATCATTCACAAGTCATCACTTGACCACTCTCTAAATAGAAGTCCTGGAGTCATATATTTTTAGCAAGCAGGCGTAGCAGCGCTACATGTATTTATAAGTCTCATTAAAAGAAGGTGAAAAGAAATTTATAATGAATTCGTTTGCTTTCAAGAATGTAGTCCGCTATTTTAAAAGTTTGGCCAAAACTTCGTCTTCGTCTTTAATGTAAAAAAATACATAATTCTTTCTACTGAAGCTGCGGTCTGGCAAGCTGATGTTGTCAACACCTACGTTATGTGGATCAATTTCCGTTTCTGGCGGTAGAATACATTATGTTTTGCGGCGCGCGGACTCGCTTGGCGGAAAAAAGTCAGGTATACAATATGGACATTGATCAAATCAGTGATCATTCGAATTCTAGCGAAGTTGAAATGGTGATTTACAGCGGCGTGCACGGGCGCCATCATTAAGACGCTTTAAGATACTGCCAAATCTTTCATATGGTACTTGCGTACGGAAAGAGTATTGTTCTGTCGGCAGTAGAAAAGGTTTGTTGTGCCTGTTATAAAAAAGCAACTGCATAAGCTTGCATGCGGCTCTTCGGAATGTTGTGTTTCCATCAGATTGACTTTTCTTATCGATGGACCGGATTAAATACACTGTGTCCAGGTAAGTCTGTTCCGTGCTTTGTTTTCAACGTAGTCAAACAAGTGATGCGGGTCAAAATCGAACATATCGATTGTTGCGAGAAATTAAATTGTTCTGCTCTGACTAATTATTATTCGGTCCTTTCTAATACACGTTTTTGTGCTGCAATTTAATTATATGATCAGTAATGGAAAGCAGTTTCGTTGGCAATGAAAGACTTAAATTTCATTCACGAAAATATCGATTGTCAAGCACTGCCCGCTCAGATATATTACCGTCCAATGAATTGCTTAATTTATCACCGGACCGGATACGCATAAACATATATAATTTTTACTTGTTATTTTTTTTTAAATTATTTGCTCCTAATGTAGCGTACCCAGCAACAGTGGAAAATGGAAAGCCTTTCAAAGGGCATGTATTAGATTAAGACGCATAAGGGACTATTATTTTATTTTTGTCAGAATGTGGGGATATTTGATAATGCCATACTGTTCTACAACTCCTAAGTGCAAGTATTTTTCCAACAGCAACAGAAACACTAGGTGGCACGCCCGTGATTCTGTGAGTTAGAACGTTATGGCATTATGAAACTTCCTGCATATTTTTCCCGATTCTATCCAACTCTAAGGGCAGGGGGAATTGGGGTTGTACGTTGTCCCAATGTGGGGATTTGATAATGCCATGATTTTCTACTAAACTCCTAAGTGCAAGAACTGCAACAGAAACACTAGGTGGCACGCCCGTGATTCTGTGAGTTAGAACGTTATGGCATTATGAAACTTCCTGCATATTTTTTCCCGATTGTATGACACGCTAAGAGGTTTTTTACGGGGCAGGGGGGAATTGGGGTTGTCCTAATGTGGGGATCTGATAATGCCATGATTTTCTACTAAACTCCTAAGTGCAAGAACTGCAACAGAAACACTAGGTGGCACGCCCGTGATTCTGTGAGTTAGAACGTTATGGCATTATGAAACTTCCTGCATATTTTTCCCGATTCTAGTCAACTCTAAGAGAGGTTTTTTAAGGAGCAGGGGGGAATTGGGGTTGTCCTAATGTGGGGATTTGATAATGCCATGATTTTCTACTAAACTCCTAAGTGCAAGAACTGCAACAGAAACACTAGGTGGCACGCCCGTGATTCTGTGAGTTAGAACATCATAGCATTATGAAACTTCCTGCATATTTTAGTGGGATGTATCCAACTGAAAAAGGTTTCTTTAGCGGGAGTTCGAGTTTGAAGAGATTTGATAGTGCCACGATTTTATATTGTGCTTGTTAAGAATGCACCTTTTGCTTGCTTCCCGTGTTTTTCGTGCGAAGACATTTAGAAAATCGATCGTTGGATGGCTCACCAACAAAAGAATAGTATTGTTTTCTCTTGTTACGATGCGAATAGCCGCGGCGAGCTGTATTTTAATTTAATAGTTGACTAGTTTGGGCACTTAAATACGCCTTGCCGTTTTTTTTTTTTTGTGTTTGTGAAAAGCAGATTTCGTCTGAATGAGTCGTCTAAAGGCGTTCACGTAGAATGTCTGAATAACTTCTCACACCCTTCTCACAGTAACGACAGTAACATGTTGTTACATTCATACAAATAAACGATCAAAAGCCCCTTTGGGCTCAGTGTCTCGTGTCACGTTTTTCGCGTTTTTTTATTCATTATTCCATTGCTTGTTGGGGAATTTTCTGGCGCACAGCTAACTTGGAGAAAAATGTAGACTTTTCACTCAAGATGCATAATATTCCTCGTTAGAGCTTTATTCGAGGCGTGAAAATTCACAACAATATACTCGCTATTCTTGTACACACTCACACTCACGACAAGCTCAAAGAGTGTCTGCATTGAATAATGGATGGACACCTCAGCGAAATGGACAGCTTTTAATACGCGCTTATAAATAGCAAACAAAAACATTGCGATATCTTTTTTCTTTCGCTCCCTGCACTGTGCAGTTTGGGTTTTCAGATAATTTTGACGTTAGCGCGCGCTCTGCTTGCGGTTGTTAACGCGACACGTCTGCAATCAATCAACGTTAAAGACAAAGCCTGAATTTAATACGCGAGCATCCCGCATTGAAGAAAACGAAACAAGTTGCATCTGAAGTAAACGCAGAATGAAAACTGGCATAGCGAACAATTGATATAACAACTATAGAAAAAATGTTTCAAGCCTCAAGTTAAAGTTTTCACGCGTTGGTTGCCAGTAAAACCTACAATCGCGGCTTCACGCCGTGCCGCAATGATTTCGCTGCGTGAAATGAACCAAAGTGAAGAATAAACAGATTTAAACATTGTTTTAAATGCTTTTTAGAACTGTACACTAATATAATCCGTTATTATTCAGCTATCCAGCTTACTGGTACAACCGTTATCATTCTCAGTTAAAAAATAAAATAAAAACCAAATAAAATGCAAGCTGCGAACGTCGAAATTATCAATCAAGATGAAATTCACCTCCGCTGCGAGGATTCACACATTTTTGCGATTATGCTATATAATTACGCATGGCGTCTGTAGCAACGTTAGCTTCCAACAGCGAACCGAAAAATGTCCTATGCGGGTCCTCGGTGTGTTATAATGTTTCATATTTTAGGCATTTCGACTTAAAAACCTCAGTGATTTCTCTAAACTCGCGAAGTTAAAAGAAACGTGAGAACATAACTTTCAAAAACCAAGATAAAAACGTAATTGTGTATAAAAGAATGACATTATTTACTCATAAGTTTACAATTTTCAATCTCATGTTAGTTTTCTGTTTTGTTATGGTTCTGTCCAATCTAATTGTAAAATATGATTATATAAAATTAAAATCTGTAACGCCGATTCAGGGGGTACCCGTTCGGTTAATGCGAATCGTTAATGGAAAGTGTTTGCAAAGTTTAGTTCCTTTATACACGGTTTTCTGCCAAATCGCGAAATTCAAGTCTCGCGAAATTCGTCTCTTTCAATTCATGAAATTGCCTTCCCCCGAAATAAGTAGCAACACGGTAGGTGAATATGAGGCGGGGGGGGGGGGGGGGGGGGGGGGCGGTAGGTGGAGGATTTGTATAACACAAGTGAATCAAAGTTGCATTGAGTGAGTGAGGTAATTGAGAGAGATAAAGGGCAAGGTAACGCTGACTTTGGCTCAGT
The DNA here is from genome assembly GCF_052425735.1 of Oculina patagonica. Classification (NCBI taxonomy): domain Eukaryota; kingdom Metazoa; phylum Cnidaria; class Anthozoa; order Scleractinia; family Oculinidae; genus Oculina; species Oculina patagonica. The sequence continues at coordinate 21,865,711 of NC_135759.1, forward strand.
TATTCTTGGCTCTGTTTATAATCTCCTGTAATTCTGCTACCTAGTCAATCGAAAATATTCACTCAAAATATATTTCAATGCTATAATCGAAAATACCACGTTTTCATGCAATCTTAAATACGTTTTTGACCACCGAAATTAAATCACAGTATGCTTTTCACTCTAGCCGGTCTCCACGCTGAACGATTTTGCTCACTCATACATCTACTTCTCTGCCTTACACACAGGGCACAGAGGAGTCAAGTTTGTCCGCAGTTCAAAATCTCTACCGTGCAAAACGACCTTCAAAAGCCTTTCAAAGCGATCGTGTAAGCCGTACGTGATACAGCGCCGTCATGCGAGACTTGTTTACAGATGGTCTGGTCTGGTGATATCGTATTCGTACCCTCATGCGACATCCGCAGACAGCAATGTTTGTGGGCGTTACCAGAGAGACCAGCAGTAAGAAAGAGAGCAAGGGACGAAAGCGATTTGAGGCGAAATTCCGATCCCTCGTTACTCGCTAAAAATCAAACGAAACGATCTCATTTTTGACATGTGGTTTAAGACTAGGATTCTCTCCCCATACGCTGTAAGAAAATCTTCAAACAAGTCGTTTAAGCTGTATTTCGGGGGACGAGTTTTAGGCAGTTAAAAATTGGTTTTCGTACAATGTGGACCGGAGGATACTGGTGGCGGAAATGCGTCACGAAATGTGATGTTGCAATACCGTAATGTGTTTCACAAGTAACTTAGCACTTTGAAGAGAAAACCTTGTTTTCCACTTTCAATTTCTTCGGATTGCGTTGTTCATCGTCTGGTAAATTTCGCTTTTCCCGGAGAGCACTATTCATATTTTGAATCTTACCGCCGGTCGAAGGATCAGCTGTTGTTTTGAATTTCGGATTAGTAACGGTTGATTTCATCTATCACAGCATGGATCTACACACGACTTCCGTTTCCGCCACCAGTATGCTTCGGGTGACATCGAGCCGATCACGTGGTATAATGTTTCGTCCCTTGTCTTTTTTCTTCTCGGCACTTCGTGCCTCGTCGGAAAGCTTCGCTTTCCGAAAAAAAATCGTCGCCCTGCGGTCGACAATTTTTTCGCCCCAAGCGACAATTGTCAGAATACGATATCACCAGACGATCGGCAAACAAGTATCGCATGACGGTGTTTGTATCACGTACGCTTAACGATCGCTTTGAAGGTCGTTTTGCACAGTAGAGATTTGGAATTGCGGACAAACTTGACTCCTCTGTGCCCTGTGCCTTACAGCTTCATTTCGCACGGTTATCGTGGGCTTTTATCAAGGAAACAACGAAAAGTGATCGGCGAGAAATGGGGCCGGGGATGAGGGGGGGGGGGGGGGGGGGGGGAGAGGAACTGCAGTGCTGTTCAGTGCTGTGTAGTTCGAGTTATCCGGAGGTTTAAAAAATCAGTCAAAGGTTCGATAAACCGGGGATTCTACTGTACAAATAAATAAAACACGTGATAAGGTTTCTTTAAAAGATACAAACATTAGTTTTTTCTACTTTTTAGCGCCTTTTAGATACTTTTCCGAACTATCAAAGCAATTATATATTGTGCTACTTCGTGAATAAGAAGTTCAGTTATAAGAATTGCTTAGTTTTGCCTGAGGTAAAAGGTGCCTTTCATCTCCCTTTAATTTTTCCCCGAGTTACTCTTAATCCATTAACTCGAAACATGTGGTACATTGTATTAACACAATCATATTTTGGTTTTGAAAACCTTTGTTTGCCCTTAAACCTTTACAGTCCCTTACGTGCGTTTCGTTTATTCGACAAGAAAATTCCAACCCGTCACTATCTTACTACAGGCGCGTAGGAGGGGGGGTTCGAGGGGTTCGAACGAACCCCCTTTGGAGGTCAATAATAGAGGACTGAAAACACAAACTGTTGATTTTCAGCTTTTAGCAAATAGTGGGGGAATGGAAAACAAACTTTGAGTGTTGCAGCTTTTAAATTACCCTACAAGAAAACGCTAAAAGTATCGAGAAAGTATTAAATTGTTAGGAGAATGGGCTCTCCTCACTGGCTCTCATGCATATCAAGTATGATATGCCTGTCGATCTGGACGAAATGCCAATCTATTTCAAGGCCTCCACCAGAGGATGATGCAATTGTCAAGTTTGCTTTACGAATAGTCCTGTAGTGAATTAGTAAATAAGTGGCCTCAATATATCCTAGTGACCTAGTATTATATGTAGTCAAAATAATCCCGTCGTTGAAAAACATTTCCTAAACAGGCGTTCGGGATGTGATAAATGGAGTATCAATAGACAAAAGGAGGGGAATGCAATTTCGGGGGACCCAGGTAATACGTGCATATTTAGTGCATATTGACGCTTTGACGCTGCTTTTAGTGCATTGACGGTAGAGCCGAGGGGTGGATAGCCTCCCACGCACAGGCTGTCGTTCTTTAATAGGGGCGATCGTGTTGATCGCCCCTAAGAAGGACTGCGTGGGAGGCTAGGGGGTGGGGCTTAAGCATTAACCCTAAGATGCCTTTGCAGCACACCTCAAGCTTTTGTTAAACGTTTAGTGTACTAAGCCGGTATGTATGTATGAATGTATCAAGTTAACAAAATGCCGGAAATATTGGTGTTATGACTTAAAATACCTGTTATTTTGAACTCCATCGAGTTTGAAATATTGACGTGCACAATGCTGAAAATAGCATTTCCGGGCCTCTAGATTTCAAATTTTTCTGGGGGGGGACATGCCCCGAGACCCCCCTAGAGGCTCGCGCCTTCGGCGCTCGTATTTAATAACCCCCAAATAAATATTCCTGTCAATACGAATACCCTTCCAAAAACCTCAGCTACGCGCCTGTACTACCTATAAATGTCAGTAAAATAATTTGTTTAAAAGGCGAGTTGATGCAAACTGAAGTTTTAACAGAATTCTCAACTGCATTTAGTTGCTAAAAATTGTGTCAAAATGGCGGGAATAAAATGGTTTTGGATCTACCGAACAACACCTCAAGATATCACATGCGGGTATAAACAATTAATGTAGAATAATATTTGAAACAGAGGAAAATCTTTGGATGTTTGCATTTTTCTGATATCTGCTTGAGTTGTGGAGCGTGTTGGTAGTCTGTTTCACACAAGATAGCAGCTCCCATCTTTAGAAGAAGGATATCTCGCACTGGCAGTGGGAACAGGGCGTGTTATTACAATATTAGAGAGACAACTCGCCTATTTGATCCGTTGCTCTTAAATTTTTATACCCTGATCCGAGGGGTTATCCTTCAATTTTCTACTGAAGCGAGGTGAATAACAATCTGGAGAGAACAAAACTTCTAAAACTCATACTCCTCCTGTTTTCATATTCAGTTGGTCGAGCAAGTCATTCTAGACAGATAACTCGTCTGCTAATGTAAAGGAATCCATTTGTTATTCATCTTATAAGAAGCAGCGTCTCGGTTACACTTTGTATATAGCCAAGTGGTCTGCCTCCTGTCAGTTGGAATTTTTCATATTATTTAACAATTGGTTAATGCTTTAGCGTTCACTATCGAGTTATGGTGCAGGCAGGAAGTTTGGAGAGCACGAAAGAAGCGTAATCTAGCTTCTTGAGTTGGATTTCTAAGAAAAATTAAAATTCTTCCTACCGTATTCCTTCGTTCCTTAATAGAAATTTGACACTCGAAAAAACAGAGTTGGGCTGACTTCTTTTCGTTTTCTTTTTTCACGCCAACTTCAAATTAGGCACAGATGTTAATAAACTAGCCTAATGTTAATTCTTATAATTTAGGGGTACTATTGCACTATTCCAATGCAAATCAGGTAGTAAAGGAAAGCATTATTAATTTATCACTACCGGTAGTTACCCATTTCACAAGAGACACGGTTGTAAGTCAGCTCAGCCACGTAGGGCCAGCTGTGGTACCACAGTTTGAAACGTGGTTTTAGAGAGATTTACCCTGATTTGGCTTTTGGTTTAACGTTACGTTACAATACGGAAAAAGATCAATGTAACGTATTCCCGCGCGCGCTTATCCTGTTTTCTAGCTATACTCTTCGCAAAATAATTCTCTCTCTAAAAGGTCTGTCACTGTGCCCCTGACGAGAATGGCAGACTTTCTGAGCTTTCATGACAATCTACTCCGATCAAAGAAAACTTGTTAGTGAGCTCACTAAATGGTAATTTACCTAAGCGATTAAATTAAATAAGGACAACATATCACTACTAAGTAAACCACCATAGCCAGACATTGCGTCTGTTACTTACACAAACATAACTATAAGGACTTTTCTTTACCATCTAGTCAGTAAACTCTCTAGTCAATCAGTCTTGTGGATGGTTTTCTGCACTTTCGACCTTCGTCTGCTCAGCCTGTTTGTTCAGACCTTTATGTGCTTATGCACATGTTAGGCTGTTCACTCGGCAGTTCATTCGGATCGTTGTTTCTGCAGTCTTCATATCCGTTACTTACATGAACAGTAAAAACCGAAATATTAAAACCTACAGAGTTCGGAAAATTTTTGGTTTTAATATCATAAATGGCATCCCACAGCGTTGGAACTATTCCTTCGCTTGAAATAATCAAACAATGATAAGCAGGGAGAATACTTTTAAGCTAAAATCTTCAGTTAGTTTAATCTACTTTGAAGAAGTGATGTTTGATAATCTTAATTTCAAAGCTAAGATGTGCCATTCTTTACCTGGAGGAATCTTCGACTAAATGATGTCAAGAAATCAAAAAAATATTTTGTTCAGTTTTTTCACAGATATGTAAAACGTGACTTCTCTGGCAAGAATCCCAACGGGTCGACTTCAGGACCAAAGGGAGGTTTCTTGTGGAACAGGGGCGGGGGGGGGGGGGGGGAGGGTTTCTTTGCCTATTTTACAGCAGCGGTGTAAACTGAGGATTTTCAATTGGTAAAGCTAGCGCTGATCAGGACGGAACGCCAATAGTTTTAGAAATCATCGATTAGAGCTGCACGTGAAGTCTAATAATACTAATAAAAAAACAAACGCCGTTGTACTATGTCGGCGGTCTAGACTAATCAGTCATGAAATATTTTAAATTCTTCAACAAATAATTCCATCAAGGAAAATTTTTATTTTTTCCTAGAGCGTCAATTGCTAAAAAGTGCAGACGATATAGTCAAACGCGAATATAAAACTATTATTGTAGAGTAATATTAGACTACGAATACAAGATTGAGTATAAGAGTACGAGTTTTCAAACCAAATTCGTGCATTGTGCTTCCTATAATCACTTATCGCACCAGTCTTATCGCTAACGTTTAATTATGTGTCACTCAGCAACAGGAAAGAGTTGTAGTTTGGGGGAAACAATTGTCTCGAAATTCCAAAGTCGTACTCGTACTCGAAAGGTCGTTTAGAATTGTTGGTTGTCATCTGATCATGATGTCATCCCAATTCTAAAACCAAAACTGTTAGTCCTACAAACCTAATCTTTTCACTTAGCCTACACATAAAAAAACATGATATGGAGATAAAGAATTTTAAAATTTCTGATGTCCCTGATAAACGTACGCTATTCTTAACTGTCACGGATATTCTTATCACATTTTTTAGTTTATGGCCGCCATATTTGTGCCCTAAAGAGGGACACAAATGGCGTCTGCATACTAACTTCCGTAATTTTCTCAAAACTATTATTGTAATAACCCGGCTGTATAACGCTAAAAAGCTATATTGTAAAAAAATATATTTGTTTCTTCCGTTCTATAATCTCATACTTTCAGTTTATTTTTTTTCATGGAAACAAGCAGTTGATGAAAACTAATTTAAACCACCAATATGTAGAGACGATCCTTGTGATCTTGACGAGTCACGTACCGGGAGTGATAACTCATCCGAGACAGGTGGCAACCAGTCTGTAAGGAGCTCATTTAAAAGGGCTCCTAATGAATTCATACAAGTCTTTATTTAGTTTGTGAGCTTTATTCACTTAACAAGTAAATTCCAATACTTTTCTACTATTCCAACACCTCGCTTCCTATAACAACGCGAATTTTCATTGGGGGGTTTGAACAAAATTCCCAGTCGGTGCATTCGGCAGTTAAGAGCTACACTGTCATGAATAAAATGGAATGGATAAAATAGTTTTGGCTTCATTTTTAAAGTGTTCTTTGTTACCTGTTTTTTACCTCCATTTTTTTAAGCACTTTTATTTCGAATTCTTTTATGTGGTGGCATCAGAAATCCATAAGGGTTGAAACGTGTAACTCCATATGATTCGCATTGTACAAAGCGTTTGCACATTCGTTTACACTAAGTACCATATTTGGAAAATCACAAGAAACATTTAACCAATCAAAATTACTATATTTGGATTAAATTCACAGCGCGCGCTAGCTCGCGCTGGATGGCGTAATCTTGTTTTTGAACAAGCTTGGTTGAATAAAGTTAAATTTGGTTAAATTCTCCTGTTTCACCTTCTTAAAAGTAGTCTGGAGAACTTCGCTTCGATACACTTAATGTATTTCTTTAGTTTCTGTAAGAAATTTACAGCGTTTAGGTCGAAATTCGAGCAACTTACTGCAAAACCAAAAATAATGTTGCGTGTGTAAAGCATTCGCGTACAAATTCTTCGTGTTTCCAAATATGGTACTTAGCAAAATGAATATTCAAACGCTGTGCGCGCGAGTTACACGTTTCAACCCTTATGGGTTTCTGGTGGCATACGATTAGACGTAAACAAAATTGGCATAAAAGATAAAGGTGCTCTGAGATCAAATAAAGAGAGAAACGTCTAATTAACAGAAAGCAGTCTTTTATTGGGATAAAAGTCCAAGATCTTTAAAGGGACTGTGTCACGGCTGATTGATGTTTATTTTATTTAGTTTTACCAAATACTCGCTATGACTCCTAATGTTTGCAAAGGAATTACTTCTATGGATCTAAATGACAAAACCATAGCTTCATTGAAACCAAATTTGTCTCCCGGGAGATAAAATTTAAAGTTAAGCAAACGAGATTAACTTTGAAAACAGTTCAGCCCAACAGTATTTCAAAAACCCATATCACAATCCGTTTCAATCTTCGTCACTTTTAGGAATATGCTTTTAGCCATCCGTACCTTCTTTTGTATTTTTTGTGGTATCGAAATGTTCCTTCACTGTTTAGTTTCAAGAAGTTATTTTCATATTTCACTAAACTTGATGGTCATTTCCCCATGCCTAAAAAATTCGTGACACAGTCCCTTTAATGTCCTGAATGTTTTCGGTTTATCTCAGTAATTTTGAATATGGGAAGTTTTTACTTTATGTAAGGAGCAGGAAGACTTTTTAAGGAAATCTCTTTAAGCGTGAGGGAAACTGTCTCAGCATGTTTAGGAAAGATGTTAATTGTAAAAAATGTGAGCCGTTTTCGTATAGATTTAGCGTTTCTTTTTCTGTTATCAATTTTCTCTAATCTGAAGTTCCTGGAATTTTTGAAAAAAAAAAAATTGAATAAACGTACTGCAAATTATTGGTACGTACTGAAGCTATAAAATGGTTAGTCAATAACCTTGACCATAGAAGAAGCACTCGTTTTTGCTGCGCGGTTTTTTGCGGCCAGAAAATAGTGAACAAACAAAAGCTACCGTATTTTCTCGATTAAACGCCGGCCTCGTTTAAACGCCGGGTAATTAAAAATTGCTAATTTTTAAATAAACGCCGGGGATGTTTGTTCGAGGTGCCGGCGTTTATTTGAGGTCAAGTTAACAAGTAAATATATTCTCTTGAATGGCACTGCTATGTTATACTAGTACGGAATGCTGCCTTGGAAATTTTACAAACGTTCAAAGGAAAAGTCCGGCGTAACATAGCTAGGATGGACGCTGTAAAACAAAAATTACATAGCAGTGTTCGCGTTCCTGTCTTTATGACTGACACATTTCCTTCCTAGTGTTAGTGCTCACAGTCGATGTAATCTCGAGGATCCCTCCAGCGTTTGTTTATATATTGGAGAAGGTCATTTAAAAACGAGGACGACATTGCCGTTTATGAACTTAAAACTTTGTACCCATAACCTTTACTTCTATGCTCCTTTATTGTTCATATACTGTTTACATTCTGTTTGCCACAAATCTTGGTTGCAACCATTAACGTGTTCAATCCGCATTAATGGAACTTTAGGTAATTATCAACTTTGGATACCTAGGGACAGGTTTTCGTTTCAGAACGAAGAGAAAAATCGTGCTGCCGTGACAATAATTCAATCTGAAAAATTGACAGAAAATTGCAGTCCGTTAATAAACGCCGGGCCCCGATTAAACGCCGGTTTCAAATAAACGCCGGGTCCACCAAGCCAAGTTTGAAATAAACGCCGGGGGCGTTTAATTGAGAAAATACCGTCGCTCTTTTATTATATTGTTTTAAAACAAATAATATTTTTAGCCGAAAAGTTATATGTTTCGTTGTCGCATTCGAAAACTTTCAACCGTCACGAGTGCATTTGCAGCTGTTTGACTGTGTGATGAATATTCTAATTATTTACAGACCATTGACTCGACCGTGAATTCGATGGAACAGATGGAATAGACCTTTAAAAAAAATTCTGTCATATCGTCACTAAATCAGCTTTGTTTTTCTCAATAAAGGGATAAATTATGTTCTGTCCTGATTAGCCTGTAAACTACAATTTCTACTAAAATTCCTTAGCTCTTTACACCGGCAAAATGTTCTCGAAGTTCTAAGTGGTTACCTTTTACTGTGTCAACAGAGTTGACAAAGTGTGAACCGGTAGTGTAGCTTTGAAGTGTAATTATCAGTGCGGTTCACATTGTACTTATATTTGAAATGAAAAGGAACATTAATTAAAACTACACAAGAAAACTAATTAGTTTGCCTAAAAGCCCATTACGTAAATTGAATTGATTCCTTAACAGCCATTAAATTATTCACTTTCAGACTAGTTATTTAGTACAAGGGCTTTTGTCTTATGACAATTAAACGCATATTTTGTGAACTGAAATGATGCTTTTCAAGAGGTGAAATAACGACCACACAATGTGGGTACTAGTAAAGATTACCTTCAAGGAATGGCAGGCCGGTTAAATTTCACTTTTCTCTATTTAACCGTTTAAACTTAAGAGTCTTCTTTAAAAGAGCCTATCAGCACCTTGCACCAAACATTCTTCACGCTAAAATTTAATGAGCTAGCAGATTTATATTGAAGGCCTTTATTCTTTGGACTGAAACACAACCACATTTCAGTTCATTCAGCGTCCAGCGACACATCAGAGCAGACCAGAAGACTTTGAAGGAATCGAACATCCTCAATAAGGTCAGTAGAATTGAAATTCTATTCCCTAAGATAAGTTCGATAAGTTTAGTTCCTCTTTTTTCTCGGTCGAGTTGACTCCCTATCTAGCGGCTATTTGCCATTTGAAATATTTTTCTACAAAAGCTCTGCTTTTTTCTTTGATAAGAATTACCTGTGAATACGATTTCGAGGCAACTCCGAATGAACTAAGGTCGGTAGAATTGAAATTTTATTCCCTGAGATAAGTTCGATAAGATACGTTCCTCTTTTAGCTCGGTCGAGTTGACTCCCCATCTAGCGGCTATTTGCCATTTAAAATATTTTTCTACAAAAGCTCTGCTTTAGTTTCTTTGATAAGAACTACCTGTGAATACGATTTCGAGGCAACTCCGAATGAACTAAGTCAATGAGAACACAGCAGGACACAGTTTATTTGAATCTGTCTAGCTAGCTTTATGTTCAAATCTATGCCGTTTAATTTGCGACTTACCACTGAAACGATCGTAACATTCGAAGGCCTTGAGCGATCTCTGTTGGCTAAAATTGCCAACCTAGCTATAAGTGTAAACTGCGTTTTGTGGCTGCAATTTCCAGACCGGTACTAAATAAAAACCTGAAACGCAAAAAAGACGTTAATTGAATTCGCACAATTTGTATCAAATATTAAATGGGTCTTGAAAAAATTGTCGAAACAGCCTTTGCAAACCCATATGCAAGGAAATGCAAAGAACAATGAGAAAAACAAAACTGAAAACGTATTGCATCCCGTTTAATTAATAACAGTATAAAGCAACGTTGAATGTTTTTTTGGTTTCTTTACTATGTGACTGAGACAGACACGTTCACTGAATAAATAATTTTACAGCTCGAAAACGATTTCACAACTCTAAAAGTTTATCTTGAACAAGAAAGATAACCTCGTTCTGAGTTTAAACAATCCAAGCGCATCCTCGCGTACGCAGTATATTCACATCTTCAACTACTAATAAAGTTTTAAGTAATTATCTGTGCTTCATTTCGAGCTTATTTTATTGGTTTCTTTTAATTTGCTGTTAAAATACTCGTTTGTAAGTGGGATGCACGATGGCATCTCGCGTTCCAAAGCGTGGTCGGCCGAAACCACCGAACAAACAAAGAGAATTCGTTGGCGGCAATCAACGTTCGACCTCTGTAATCAAAAGCAAGATAGTCTTGACATCAAAGGGCTTAGTTATAGCCAGTTTGCGGAAAAACGACACATGTTTTATTCTTGCAAGCCGATTTTTAGTTCCCCATTTGCATATGCTGTAGCACTTAAGCGCGGCATTTCAAGAAGGACTACCAGCAGATATAGCCGTCCTCTTTCGAATCCACGTATTTTTGCAGGAACAAATCTTACAAAGGAATCAAAGATCTCTTCGAGATATCGACTTTTTTTGCATGAGCCAGTTAGTATGAGTAGAAGGTTTATCCTGGGCATTGTTGTTCGAACATATCATGGAAGAATTCAAACGTCTTTCAGTTCAAGTATTTTTTATTTTCGCGAGTAAATGCTGTATTTGTCAGTCGCGACGACTGGGTGCTTTGCGACTCATATACTTTGGCTTGGTTAAAAAAGGTAAACTTTGACGTTTGCCTTTAACATGTTTAATCGAAATAGTCGTTTCCTTTCGAGTTAGAAAGATTTCTACTCGGCCTAATGCAGAAAAATAACGCCTGATCGCAGGTTAGGTTACGCACGACAGAGTTACCTTTTGTCTCGTCACGCAATCTTAACCCCACACTGAGAAGTAAATTTTCGTTTGGATATTACCAAAAGCCGCTTCTCCTCGCGTTATTCTTTACCTTACAGCTACACATGCCATTTCTAACGACTACATTTCCAGCAAAACAGTTGCTGTTATTTTTCTAATTGCGATCGATGCATTTACTTCTGAACAGAAGAAACGTTTAACGTTTACTTACTACTTCCACCGGAAGTAATTTCACAACAGGCTACAAAAACACTTATAAATATCACTTAACACATTTAATGATGTTGCAATTAGCGAAGCGCACTAATGACGTCACAGAATTTGACCCCCGGTGTGAGTCAAAATTCAAACAAACAAACCGCTCTCTGTAAGAGCAATGTATGGTTGGCGGGCACTTTGGAGGCATATTTAGCTATTGTTTCACAAAACCATGGCCAGATTGGCTCGGATTTCGAGAGAAAGCCTTACCTGTGCAACGTAGAAAGCTCAAACCGTGGTTTGAAACAAAAGGTTTGTCAAACAGAGCGATTATTCAATAAATGTGTAAAATGTTTTACTCTCAGTTATTGAATGGATTATAAAAGGCCCGATTTGCTGCCGGGATTTGCTGAAAGAAAACATTTATTTTTATGAGAAATGCAAAACGTTTACACTGTTCTTAGTGGCACATTTTCCAACACAACAGAGCTAACCTCAGATTTATGCCACCACAAAATTACACAAAGAAACGCTCGTCCGATCGGTCTCCTTGCCTGACCCGAATATTTAAAGAGGTCAATTTCGTTACACAATTGTCGCGGCAAATACTATTTAATATAGACTGATCGAGCTCGGCAGCTGTAGCTGCAGTCTGTAATAGTAATGGGGATAAATAACAGCTTTATTAAAATCAAACCCGCCGTCAATTCCATTAGAAAGGCGTTTGAATAGCATAATATTTTCGCCCTCTATCTATCATGTGTCGAAACAGATCGGATGACCGGCGATCAGTGCCGTCAAATTCGGGAAGAATTCTGAATTTCTTGCAACCGACTATCTTTCCGGTGCCTAAATAAAGCAATCCTTCGCAATTATATAATTCGATAGTAATTCGCTATCCGCCGCTTAAATTTCTCGGCAGCCTGAATAATTTTGCACTGGGAATCAAGGTGTTATTGCCGGATCTTCGACTAATAAATTCAATTTTGGGCCATTTTTTGGATACCTTCAATCTGTTTTCACTTACTAAAGCAAAAATGTTTGGAATCTATCATTTTTCGAGCCTTTCAAGAATCTCGGCCTCACATTGTGTCGGTCCCCTCCATACAAAGCCTTTGCCCAAACTAAAATTGTTGTCCGACTCACGCAGAGGGGGGGGGGGGGGGGGGGTATCATGTGGCGAAATCTATTTTTAGTAATAGTGCGCTTCGCTAGATGATGTTGCAATTCTAAATTGTGCAACTCAGCAGAAATAATCAATTGTCACGAAATGAGATCCCTTTGGTTAACTATTAGCAACGTTTTAGTGTGTGAAAGACTTGTACGAGTACAAATTTGCGTTGTTAATCGTTTTAGGTTAAATTAATATTAGCGCCTAAAGACTTGTACTAGTAAAAATTGCGTTCTTAATCGTTTTAAACTTCACTGTCTTCGAGCGCTGAACCGCTTAAATTCTTAATTGGTTATGTGACGTAAGATTTGGGCTACTCACGTTTTTGATTCTTATATAATGTTTGTAAATTTGACAAGTCACGTTTTTTCTACAAGAACGGAAGTGCTGAAGCACAATTGTGCAACTCAGCAGAAATAATCAATTGTCACGAAATGAGATCCCTTTGGTTAACTATTGGCAACGTTTTAGTGTGTGAAAGACTTGTACGAGTACAAATTTGCGTTGTTAATCGTTTTAGGTTAAATTAATATTAGCGCCTAAAGACTTGTACTAGTAAAAATTGCGTTCTTAATCGTTTTAAACTTCACTGTCTTCGAGCGCTGAACCGCTTAAATTCTTAATTGGTTATGTGACGTAAGATTTGGGCTACTCACGTTTTTGATTCTTATATAATGTTTGTAAATTTGACAAGTCACGTTTTTTCTACAAGAACGGAAGTGCTGAAGCGCAATTGTGCAACTCAGCAGAAATAATCAATTGTCACGAAATGAGATCCCTTTGGTTAACTATTGGCAACGTTTTAGTGTGTGAAAGACTTGTACGAGTACAAATTTGCGTTGTTAATCGTTTTAGGTTAAATTAATATTAGCGCCTAAAGACTTGTACTAGTAAAAATTGCGTTCTTAATCGTTCTAAACTTCACTGCCTTTGAGCGTTGAACCGCTTACATTCTTAATTGGTTATGTGACGTAAGATTTAAGCTACTCACGTTTTTGATTCTTATATAATGTTTGTTAATTTGACAAGTCACGTTTTTTCTACAAGAACGGAAGTGCTGAAGCACAACTATAGAGTGACACTTACAAGTCACGCGCTTTGACCACCCACAGCGGAAAGTATTCCCTTGAGAGTTAACAAGAATGCGATCCCTTCCGGTTCAGATTTGAGTCCACTAAACGCTATTCTCCTCTTTTTTGCTTGTAAACAAGCAAAAAAAGTCGAAAAAAGGAACACGAATACTCTTTAACATAAGAAAAGATTTTGAGTTGTAAGCTAAGAGAAAATTATTTCTTTTTTTAACACTCGAACGGAGTCCGCCGAAGAGGCAAATATTGAAGCGATCGCTTCTCCGCTCTCATTTTGCTCTGCGCGTCTGACAACGGACGAACCATAAACATCTGTGCCTCAAGATGGCCCCGGAGAACAAACTTCTTCGATATCTTATAGGCTATCACCATTTTCGATGTTAATTCCTTACATTCTGGTAGATCTTTTAAAGTTGTTTCGAGTGAAAACTTTCGCGCGTTGTCAAATTTCGTCGCGGTCTGTTGACTTTGTAAGCGTGTCATGTTTTAAGCTATGTAATCTGAAACGAGCCTCCCCGTAGTTGCCCGAATGTAAACAAACATAAAGGCGTGGCTGACTAGGATCCTTTAACTTTGAAAACTGGTCAGCCCAACAATATTTCAAAAACCCATATCGCAATCCGTTTCAAACTTCGTCGCTTTGCCCATCCGTACCTTCTTTTGTATGTTCCTTCACTGAAATTTTACATTACAACGAATTTGATGGTCATTTTCCATGCCTAAATTTAGCTTAAATCAGTGTTAAATCCGTGTCACAGTCCCTTTAAGCAGCTTACAATACTTTACGAAGCTCCTATAACATTTCGAATTCACTCCCAATATCGATCACTGGTTCAACCAGTTTTTCTACTTTTAAGAAAAAGTTGACTAATTTTTTAATGATATGAGTCTGAATTGACCTAATTATAACCGCACATCAACAACTAAATTCATGACTAACATTTTGCTAACCGAAGTGGCCACGTCTATAAGCCGGGTGGTTTTTTTGAGGTCTCCTCCAGTCGCCTTACCTTACTGTTAACTGAATTTGTATTGAATTAATTTTGAAGTGGCTTATAAATGATGATGATGATGATGACGATGATGATGATGATGATGATGATGATATTCAGTTAGACTATTCAACTTTTAATTTGAAATCTTTCATGTGATTTTTCGAGAGAGTTCAAAGTTTTGTTTAACTGTGGGCAGGCTGTGTTCAGAGATGAACTTTTTCCATATCCACCGGACAGCGTGTGTGTGTAAATGGAAACAGAAAAAAGCAGAATTTTTTATTGCTCATTTGAACTGTTTTACTCGAGCAGGAGTGACGCGAAGATTGTGTCTTAAATCAGGCGCTTAAATTAAAGTACACACAAGTGACAACGAATGACCACGAGTAAAAATAAATAAATAAAAAATCGAGATATGTTTTTATGCAGAGCCCTACATTCCTTATCAGAAGTACACTGTCTTACTCGACTTTTAGCAGTGCCCACATACTTCCATTCTAGGAGATTCTACTCTAGACTAAGATATAAATTCTAGTTTCTTGTTCAAGATCTAATGTGACTCAGCATTTAATAGCTATGATCAGGAAGCGCCGAGCAAAATCTTCATTTCCAGTGACGAAAAATCGGCTTTTTTCATTTTTAACTCATAAATAGCTATTCTTTTGATAAGAAATCTGATGGTTTGCTTCCATTGGAAATCCTTTTATTCCAAGAAAATAACATTTTTCTTGCATGTAAAACACGATCGCCCCTAAAAACGACTGCGTGGGAGGTTACTCGCAAATTGGACAAATTTCAAAAGGCGTTTGTAAGCAACACTGCAAAGAGGTAGACACTTTAGAAAAACTTTTTTCCTTCATTAGAAAACTATTTCACGCCTGTAGCGAAATTTGCCAAATCGGAAAAATTAAAAAAGCAAAGTTTTCCCGATTACCAAAAACTTGTATACAAGGTAGGGTATTCGGGAATTCGGTAGGGTAAAACTTGACACGTATCTTCTTGTCACACGGATCTTCTTGTCTGGCGCCCTTTAAAAGTCGCCATCACTTTCTTCATCCATTCACCTTCAACCGATACAGGTGATTTAAAATTAGAATAAAAAATTAATTTACTCTTTCATTTTCTCGCAGGTTGCGTTGTATTGATACCACTTACTGCCACGCCTGTGAGTGTACAGCCGGTAAAACTGAGCCATGTTTACCCTCGTGGTATTGTTCATTTGCCTCACAGTCGTCTCCATATCGACCGGTGCCGCAAGCAAAACCGAGGAGTTGGGAAAAGTGGTAGATCTTCGAGGGACAGACCTACTGAGCGACTTTCAAGAACGTGAGATAACCATTTTTGAGTCTTTAGATCCAGAATGCTTCATTGATGAAACGAAAGGTATTAAGTCTTCAAGAAAGTTCATGCAATATTATGAAAACAGCAACTCTTTCTACTCGTCATTGGCCTCCCAATCTGAATTAGACGCCTCGTTGCAGTCCTCATACACTCTGGGTGTGACCCTAAATGTTGCAACCAAGAGCAAAAGTTCAAAGGAACATAAGGTGAGCGGAATGTCCTTAAATGCACTGGCAGTAAACGAAAAGGTCGTTCTGAAAAGAGGCTGTTTAGAGACTGATAAGACGACACTAACGAAAGGATTTCTCAAAGACCTGGATCTCTTGCCCTTGGTAGTTAACGACCCTTGGAAAAGCAATTCCTGGGAAGCATATCATAGTTTCCTGAGAAAATACGGCTCCCATGTTATAACGTCCGTCTCGATTGGATCAAGCTTTAGACAAATGACATTTGCGGAGAGTGACAAGTCTTACAGTGAGCGACAGTTTGAGGTGAAAAGTTGTCTCTCGCTAGCAGGTGGCACACCCGCCGGAGAAGGCAGTTTCAAAGCTTGCATAGACATAAGTTCAGAAGAAAAGAAAACGGCTAGCAGCATGAGCACAAGTGATAAAGTGTTCGTTTTGGGGGGAAATCCAGAAACCCGTAACAAGCTATTGGACCAGGAAACAAGGACGGTCGAACAGATTCAGCAACTCTTGAACGAAGCCAAAGAATCACCCTCATCCATCGAGCACACCTTCTTTGCGGTCTGGAACATGTTGCAATCTCGTTTCAATCCAGGAGAACCCAACCACATCAGGGGTTTAAACTTGGAGTACTACTATCTCGGCTTCTTGAACTATGGCTGTCCCTACGTATCAGGTGCAGGAGTTGCAATTCAGAAATTCGACCACACCTCAAGTTCCACTAAAACCTCCCCAGAATTCGTGTGTTCTCTCGCTAAAGAGGGTTGCCAAAGCAACAACGATTGCCATTACCATTCGGGCATTTGGTGTTCCTGCCATGGGGACTCGTGTGTTCGCTACAAGTCTGTAACGCAAGACAACGGTTCCAAAAAGGAAACTGCTTACGCAAATTACGATTCAGGTTGGGGATGGAAAGGATGCGATTGGCATACCCCTGGTTTCTACTGTGGCTGCTATAACAGCAATCGTAAATGGCGGAAAACTGTTTGGTCAAGGCCCAGCAAAGACGCCGCAACACATAAACACCATGGCGGACACCGCGATGCCAAAGATAAGGGGCATAGGAAACCAAAACGAAAAGAAGAATGAAATTGATCTTCCGCGTGTAGTGATGCTCTAAGTTATCACTGAAATGATGCACTCATAAGTTAAAAAAAAAGAATTAAAACATCGAATTGGCCATTACGTCAGAGTTGTGCAGTTATGTAACATGTACAATGTCGATCGGCTTGGTTCGATTGTATTAATATACGGTATGTTAAAATTATGGAATTAAAAAGTGCATCCACGCGTGTCAGGCTTGTTCTTGTATGGAAAATGCGAAAGAAAATCTATTTATTTGCGGATGGGAATGAGAAATGCATTCTTAAAAATACCGTTATCCAGAAGTGACTGTGGGATGCTCTCTAGACGTAGTTGTCTGATCAGGATTGCTCTCGTCTCATTTTGTCCTGCAGAAAATTGTACCTCCGTTGCTACAAACAGCAACAGCCTAAGTGTCAATCCTTTGCACATTCTGAATGGTCGATGACTGCTTGGGTAAATTGAAATCTGCTAACAGTATACATCTCAGACGTTAGAGGATGAAATAAGGAAACTCGTTACGCCCTGTTAAAAATCCGGTCAGCCAAACCAATTTTCAGCATAGTTTGAAGTAAGCCCGAAAAGTGACTTAGTATCACCATTGTGACACAGCTTTTGATATTAAGGAGGCTCGATGTAGTTTTTTTTTAGCGCTAGGGTGGTTATTTTGAAAATGAAAAACTCTAGAAAGGCAGTCTTCGATTTTAGGCAAAATACACCGTAATGATCACATATGACCAAAGATTATTTTTTTACTGGTCACTTAGTCACAAAGGTTACCAAAGCAACGATTGTTATTTTATTTTTAGGCACGCCTGATTTTCTCAAAATCTCGATTGACTCTTGGTACTCATTTTTTGATCATCCTAGGGTAATCACCCTAGGGCTAAAAAATCTACATCGAGCCTCCTTTAGCATATCAAAAACGTCTATTACCCTAAAATTACGGACAGCTACCGCGATAAAACTGTACGTTGTTCTGAACATCTTTAAGTAGTCAAAACTTTATAAGCCGATCACTTGTCAAAATATTACGCGTGAAAGCTCTCGTAAAAACGCACATCTTTTAAGCACGCGCAACCTCGACCATCTTACCACCTAATTGGAAAGCAAAGCAAAAGGAGTTTTCTGGAAAGAAATTGTTTTCATTAAGCGTTACACACTGATAGTGAACTTTAACCAGATTTAGGGACTGGTCAATAAGTAGGGGCGGGAGGAGGGGGGGGGGGGTGAGACGGAGCAGAAAGGGGGTGGGTTATCAGTTTTTGAGCCCTCGAAAAGGGGTGGGTTATGTAGTTTTAATCTACACGTAGGGGTGGGTCATCTTTTTTATATCACTATGAATGATAAATGTGTCGAAGTGAGCAGTTTTAAGTTATTTTTTAGCAATTTAAGGAGGCCCAAATATAAAGGACATCAAGATGTTGGAAAACCGATACGTATTTTAAAGACCACTGAATGTAGCTTTTTATCGGACGCAGTTTAATCTTAAATTTCCCTTTGGACTCGCAGCTTCGGTTAAGATATCGTTCGCCATACTAAAAATGACGAAGAAATAAAAATGGTGGCAACAACCATTTTTACCCACCTGTGTTAGCGAACCGATAGAAGTCAATTTTAGTCGACAATGTAGCCTGAAATGACAATTCTTAATTTTAAATCCAAAGCCTGCTATGAGGCAAGTTATATGTGTCAGGTGACTTGCTTCGGAGGGGTAAATAAGTTCACGGATCGACGGATTTGGCCTTAAAACGCGCCCGGATTGTGTTTTTTATTTTGCGATACATTGAGCGGATTTTTTTTATTTTTATACACGATAAATATTGCAGCATAATATTTATCGTATATAAAAAAAATAAAATAAAAAAAAATCCGCTCAATGTATCGCAAAAAAAAAAACACAATCCGGGGGCGTTTTAAGGCCAAATCCGTCGATCCGTGAACTTATTTACCCCTCCGAAGCGGACTTCGAAACGAAACTTCTTTTAAACAATGGCATTAAAACAGCATCTACCGTCAGTCGATCGCAGTGAAACTATACCACACATAATTTTGTAGCAATGTGGATTCGGATTTGAACAAAAATATTGGCGGATTTAGCCAAAAAAAAAGCACGGGTCGGTGGATTTGTCTACCCCTATTCACCTTCTCCTCTCGGAAGTCTCCAAGGCAACCGTTTAAGGACATTCGCGCCAAAATTTTCTACTCGATAGATTTCTTTAATCTTTTTGCTGCGGTATCGGATAATGCGCTACTTGTGTCAGAAATGAAAAAAAAGTTGGGGTCACCGACTTCGTTTCCGAAGATAAAGCGCGTGGAAAACTACCCTGATTTTGAAAAATTTGCACACGTAATTCAGCATGATTTACAGGGTTTATTGTTAAAAATATCAAAGATGAGTAAACTGAGGCTAAAGATCTTAGTCACGTTTTGTAAAAGTTTGTCCGTTGCGTAAACAATTTCTAGTTTTGCCTCCTTTTTTACAAAACTTAACCCTGGAAAAACGCATTTGAAACTGTCGTACGGCAAAAAGGAAAGCTCAAAAAGTGGAATTTATACCGTCAGTGTGACAAAAAAATCAAACTTCCACTCGATAGATTTTTTTTCATTTTCTCGCAAAACGTAGATATAATATATTAACAAAAGTGATACGTTAAAAAAAAGGTGGGGTCACCGACCATTTAAGAAAGCAAATTGCAAGCGAAGCTAGCGAAACGGCAACTCACCCTATGTGTTCTTAGAAACTTTACTCAGCGCGCGCGCTCAAAGTATGACGTGGCATGGCGTTGCGACATGAATTACGTGCGCAGTAGGGATGCGCATAAACAATTATCGCGAACGTCCTTAGAAAATCGTGTTTAGCGCAAAGTTAGAGTCCGTTTTTCAAGCCCTACTTACGAGAAATTTTGTTAACAGGCCATAGGTTTGCAGTCACCTGCAACAGATTGTTCTTCGTGAAAAATTGAAAACCAATCTTGGACTGCCCATAAAAAGGTCAATGAAATCGTCCGGAAACTGGTGAAAAAAGCGAGACTATTGAAATTCATGCTGTTGATTATAAAATACGTGGAAATTATCAGAAAGAACTAACCTTTGAACCTTGTTGTGTAGTGTCATTTGAGGAGAAATTTATTAATAGTGTTTAGTTCAAGCTATCCAAGGAAACTATGAGCCTTTTTTACCTGTAGGAATCAACATGTAAAGAGGCGGATCAATTATGAAATATTTTGCTTAGTGTCTACAAAAAGGATATCAGTAAAACATAACTTCTTAGGCAAGTGAAAGAGTTGTGAATGCTTGTCTCCTTTTAAGACTCTTTTAAGGTGTAAATTGCGGATTTTGAACAGACAATACTCTTGCCATGAAGGTATCGTTAGGGTTGCACGTTAACAAATAAAAGGGAAAAATGCCGTCGTATTGTCTGAAGGGGGAAGGCGCGGTGACAGAAGGGCGGGAGCCCAGGAAAAAAAAGGTGGGAGAAGAGAGGGTGGAAAGCGGGATTCCCAACGTTGCGGTAACCGGAAAAAAATTAAGAAAAAAATCTCAATAATATCTTTTATTATATAGACGCGAATGATTTACTGGAAATTAAAATAGACCACTGATAAAATCCAGGACCGTAGTGGCGTATTTTCCATATCCTCACTAGTGAGGATATCGATGATGAGTTTTTTTATAAAGAACTCAATCACCTAACTAAGACATAATAATCTAGCAGGAGTTAAACATGCTGCCCTTAGAAAACATGAGTTCCATAAGGAACACACTACCCAAGTAAGACAGAATAACCCAGCACAAGATCAATATGCTACCCTCTGATAACGCGTGTTACATAAGGAACTCACCACCAAGTAAGACAGAATAATATAGCATGAGGTCAATATACTGCGCTCAGATAAAAATAGTTCCATAAAGAAATCATCACCCAAGTAAGACATCATAATCTAGCACAAGGTCAAAATGCTTCCCTCATATAATAAGAGTTCCATGAGGAACTCACCAGCCAAGTAAGATATAATAATCTAGCAGGTGGTTGATATGCCGCCCTCGGATAACAAGAGTTTTTTAAGGAACTCACCACCCAAGTAAGACATAAAACTCCAGCACAAGTTCAATATCCCATCCTAAGATAAAAAGACTTCCATAAGGAAATCACGACCCAGGAAACTGAGACGGAATAATCTAGCACAAGGTCAATATCACTGGACGGAAAAAAGCATTTACTCAAGTTTGAAAGTTGAGCAAATATGATGCAAATTTGGGCATCTATATTTGCACTAAATTTGCTCAAGTTGTAAAGTCGATGTAAACAAAAGCATTTGTATCTGATTAATTTTTTGGCAAATGTTACGCAAAGATGACATTTGCTCCGTATGTACCTTTATTTTGCTCGCAAGGCAAAATTCTAACTTTCATATTCATTTGTTAAACATTTGCCTTCTGAGTATAAATTACACGTGCACGTTTACTACTTAATGCAAATTGTAGTAAACACCGTGCAAAATATATTGTTTCACTAGGTTTACATCACATTTGCGTGAGATAAAATAAGTACCTTTACGGACAATTTTCTCGGATTTGCCATAGAAGCATACGCGTACATTTGTTATAGGTTTGCGCCTGTGTCAAAGAAATAATTTTGCCTCAATTACGCTCACATTTGCCACGGAGCAAATATGTGAATTGACCAAATTTTTGCTACCGAGGCAAATGTTAAAATTCAGTTCACTTCAATTCTCTTTAATATTTGCTCTCTTTGGAAGAACAGTCTGTTTCAATGTTTCGTATTTTCACTTCTCAAGCAAGCCTGCGAAAAGCGTAGCGGAAGCGATGAGTGGCGGCTGTATTCGCTGGCTATTCCCGAGCTCACTATAAATTTTCAATGATTTATCACGTATAGATCAGACTTCGGCCATAAACAAGGATCCGGCGGTAGGCTTGAAATCATCATCCCCAACCATGACGACCTATTAAACTCCCTTTTGTTCTGGCTCATCTCCCACGGAAGAAAGCTATATATAGCATACTACAGATAGATAGATGATAGATAGTTTATTGATATTTTTACATGACAGTCAAAAAACTGAATTGCGTAAAAATTTACAAAGAGATAAATTATTAAAAATACAACTATTAAAATCTATTATAACTATATTAAAAATACAACTATTAAAAACTATTATAACTATATTAAAAATTTGCCATAGAAGGAAAAAAGCTATGTTTAAAACGATTGGTTCGAGCCTTACATGCTTGAAAATGACGTTGACTTCTAAGGTTATACAGTGGAAGCTCTCCAGGCAGACCTTATACAGTAGGTGGTCATGCATCTCTAGTTATGGGTGCAATGGTATAATAGTAGGCGTTGTTTTTTTTTTTTTGAAATCTTAGCTTCTGAAAATCATTTCTGTAAGCAGGCAGTTCATGATAGTTTTGAATACATTTTTGTGCCTCATGGGTGGCCATTTACAGGAGCTTGGATGGTTGTCTGTTTACAGCTATTTTCACTATTTAGACAGAACATTGAAAATAATTGATCTGCTCGCCACTGATAAATCACGATATTTTGCTCAACCTCATCTTGGCTATAATTGTTTACTGTTTATGACCACAAGACTGTTGCTTTCGTGTAACTGTAGATCATCGAGACCGTGACGTAAATGTTGGGAGAAAGCGAGCAGTCTGCTGGCATTTTATGCAGTGGGAATTGCATAAACACAATCTGCAAGCCTGAGAGAGGATGGCTTCTGCATGTCAAATAAACCTCAAGTTTGTGAGCCCCAATGTTCTATGTAATCAAGAAAACAACAGCGTTAAAAATATGTTTTTTTAGACGATACACAGGTAAAGTGATCTCAACAAGTATGTGAAAAAAAGAGTCCCAATATAGCTTAATAACAGTAAAAGTGAGTCCGCTATGCGAACATGTGTGGACTTTCATTTGAATAAAAGTTGACTGTTGGAAGAACAAAGTGTTTACGCTTCAAGAAACACACGTTACCATTGCCGCTTGGGATGTCACGCAATTTCAATGAGCGTGGTGTGACCCTTTGTCACGTCGTTCACGACAAGTGCCTTTTTTTCATGCAAATAAAAACGTAGAATCCTACAAGAACAGCAGTTATTAGACCAAAAGCCTTTCCTTACCGCTAGCAAGATAGGATACTATTTTCATTAAAAAAAAGAAATGCGTGTTCACGCACGTGACAGTTCACGTGCGTGGAGCACGTGAACTGTCTCGCGTCGCTTGTTTACACAACCCTTACTTTTTGTGTAAAGCTTGTGTAAACAACTCATCGAAAAACTTGTTTTCTTTCAATGAGTTCTTTTTTTAACCTTTTTGGAATAACAACATTTCATTAAGCTTTCACAAATTACGAATACGTAATTACGAAAACTAAGATGGGTCTTAGGTCTTAGTTTTCGAGGGTCTTAGTTTTCGTAACACCCCTTGGAGTCGGTGTTTTGAGAGGCGGCGAAGGACGTTATTTAAACCGACAATTAAATTATTTTGTCGCACGGTTTGGATATATGCATATTCTACGGTTCGATGTTATTTTTATTCTTTTCATGACAATGTTTTAGTTCAGTTCTAAATTCGAAATCGGTCTTTTGCTAAATATACTACTTGAGAGAAATGGAGCTGGTGAATTATATCCCGGAGTCCAAGACAAGTAAAACAACATGATCAGCGAACTTGTTTTGATACAACTCGTTGTGCATTCATTGTCTTCATTGTGTGTGGCTAAGCTGAAAGAAATAAATAACCAGACATTTGATCCGTTTTAATATGCGAATCAAAAGTGCTCAAGCCGCACAGAAAAACAAACAATACGGAAAGTGAGTCAAAAGTGTGAAAAAAAAAAGAAACGTGACCTACGACCGCAGTTGTTCAGCTCATTAGATATGCAGATTTCAGCCGTCGCAATTGTTATTTCACAGTTTCATCTACGCCACCGCTGCCTTTGAAGTTCTTCCTTGATGTATATTTTCCAGCCACCACACGCTCTTCGAAAGATGTGTCAAAAAAGGCTTCTAGATTCAAGAATAAAGTGCGACTTACTCGATACTGATCGAATTTCTGGGTTTACTGCCTTGGCTGCCCATCTCACCGAAACTTCAGATTCTCCGATCACTGTCGAAAACTTCCGAAAGCACTAACCCGAGTTATCACGGAAGGTGACCCCCCAATCGGAAAAAACTGCATCACAACAATGTGTAGACTTTAAAGTCCACACAAATCGGAGGAAATAAAAGCGTACCTTATTATAGGAAATTAACGCGAATTAGCAAACTTCGCGTTAATTTAAGAGCCTGATTACATGGCGAATTCCAGCCCGGTCTGCCGGGCTGGAATTTTGTTGCTATAACATGGCGATTTTCAGCCCGGGTTGAACACTTTTTAAACTGAATAATTATCGTGGCCGCCATTTTCTTTCGTTGAAAACTACCACTGCGCATCCGTAAGCTCACTTTCAGCCGGGGTAAAATTTAAAGCGTGATTACATGAGGTTTTTCAGCCCGTTTGCCCGTCAGCCCGGTTTTAAAAAACCGGGCTGGAAATTTCAGCCCGGGCGGTAATTCGGCCCGGGATGAAACTATCTTCATGTAATCGCAAATGTCTTTTTAAGAAGATTTGTTCTGAAAGCCGAGCTGAAATTTCAGCTCGAAAAACCGGGCTTAAATTCGCCATGTAATCAGGCCCTAAGGGCCTCTTCACATGATCCCGGTTGACCGGGCTGGCCCAGTTATCAAGATCTCGGCTCACTCCTATTTTCTTTGTAAAATCTTGGATGTGTTCATATGAGAAGGTGGGCCAGCCCGGTTACCGATATCTCGGTTTCTGCAACCGAGATCTCGGCAACCGGGAAGAATATTTTCCCATATGAACACTCCAGCCCGGTCGCCGGGACGCAACTTTTTTTGAGAAAATAGCTTCCCTTTCGTAACTGGGTGGTCAAAATGGCTTAATTTTGCCTTGTATCTATTTCCACTTCAGAAATATGCGAATTAGCTTTATTAATAAAGTTACAAGGGTCAATAAAGCTACGATAGTCGCGAAAGATGCAACTGTATGTGTCGCCATTTTGGCTTTGTTTCTTGAATTTTATCCCCGTCAACCGGGCTAAAATTTTCCATATGAACAGACGTCAAAATCCGTCCTGGTAACTGAGACAGCCCGTAAACCGGGCTCATGTGAAGAGGCCCTAAGTCGCGTTATTTTTTGTGGAGCGTTAATTTCCAAGACCTTAATTTCATTCCAAAAACTGGATACTGTCCGAACACATATAGAAACTATTCAATAATACCCTTCTCTTCTCTGTACACCATTTATTTCACTTTTTTACAGTGTAAAAGCCTTAAAGATATGTCATCTGCAATATTTCCAGTTGATTCTCGCTTTCAGAAGAGCGGCACAGCAGCGAAAACATCTTAGAGACATCACAAATTACGTTAGTTTTCTTCAATTTGAAAAATTAGCACGTCCCTCGCGTTAATTCCCTTTATGTCAAACAAATTTTCCCTCCAATTGGGGTTAATTTAAGTCGCTTTAATTTCAACGACCTTAATTTAGGGAAGCGTTAATTTCCTATTACAAAGTAATAGGAAATTACGGTAACCTTGTGTTATAATTGCGTTGTTATTGTGCAGCCCTTTGTTGCTTTCGCGATGAATGACTCCGGCCAACCGTTTGTCTTTTTTCTTTCCTTTCTTATTCCTTTTGTAGCTTTAACAGAACTTTAAACATTTTCGTCGCGTTGATCCTTAGATTTTGGGTGTGAAGCTGACACTGTGTTTTATTCTTGCAGCCGCTGTGATTGGTTAACCGCGTCATCCGAAGAACATGTTGAGAATACAACACTTGATCACATAATATAAAATAGACTCCTATTTCTTTTACAAACGTTTCCATAGTAAATCACTCGCTTAACGGCTCGTGATTTGCAAGCTTTTCTCATGTTCTCCCGTCATCCTGTTTGGGTTTATTGCGCCGGTTAACCCATAGAAAGTGTGGTCTATTGCTTAAATAAATCTAGGAGGTAGCAAAACCACATGTCTTGAACGGGTCAAAATTATTTAGCAATTATTCCATGAGCGCGCGTTGGATATGAGATGGTAGATAGCCAGGGAGGCGCGTAGCGTCGAGCTGGCTAAAACTATCTCATAGCCAACAAGCGCGAGTTTTGATAAGGCACATAATTACGGAATTTGCCAAGACAGCGTTACCTGCCGTTTTTTCACCTCTAGTTCAAAACCACTTCCTTTACATAGTGACCATAAACAATATAACTCATCTTGGATCAGTTAGTTGCACTTGTCAGACAATTTATCCGTGTGAAAACGCTCTGTACTCTTTAAAACATCACGCTATAGAACTCACACGATATCAGACACATGCGCCAAGATCGCAAGGTTCTGGTTTGTGCCTTTTCCAAACACAAATAGCTTATAATCACACAATATTTGATCCGTGTTTGATATCGTCTGTAATCGTCTGGATCCTCTCCAAGAAAAAAGACTAAAAGAATTTCGTGAAAACTTAAGTTAGAAACTTGGCACTGTTTATATAATGTACAAGGTAGTGAGTGATCTTTGTAAGTATTAATAGAGTTATTATGTTTTTGAAATTTCTCTGGGTAGATAACCTTTTTTCAAGACAAAACGTGATTGCATTTCAACAATAAACAGTGTATTACTGGCCGGGCCACATGCTTAGCTACATGCATGCATGTTAATGACCGAATATGACTAGGCGAAAAAATAAAGGAAGAGCCGGAACAGCCACATCGTTAGTTCAGTCAAAACACAAGAAATTCTTTAAATTGTATTTAATTTCAGTTTATAATTGATTGATGGTTTTATGAAAGTGTAACTGGCTTGAATCGCCCGAATAAGTGTTGAAAGGTGTAGAGAGAAGGCAGGTTTTATCTCTTAGACGGATCCTCGTTATTTATTTTATTCATGAATATGAAAGACGGTTAAAAAAACCTGGTGTTGAAATTTGAATAAAACCCTTCGCTAGTACCACGAAACGATGAAAAACACAAATTATCCGGTCAACTTTTTTACTGTTTGTTGGACGAAGATAAGTTCATTATTCAAACGTTAGCTTGTCTGAAATGTCGTTCTTTGTTTAGAAATCTCCTTCATTTGTTATGTCGCTTAACTTTAATCGTTGAATACAATGAGATCATTTCAATTGGCTGTCTAGTTTAAGAGAGGGAGCGACTGTGAATTGAAATTTAATCAACGACTAGGAAAGCTGTTTTTTTCGAATTTTGTTGCTTTATATTTAAAATAAGTATCAGTAGATTTGAACTGTAATGGGCTCTAATTACTGCTAAACAGTCAATCGGAAAGATTTACTGGAATTAACTATTGGATCAAACCTTATCTATAATATAGAATATTTGGAATAGAGGCAAACCTAAGGGTCTTAATTGGTGCGTCTCTAACGACTATAAACAATTCTAAAATATCGCACCTGTTGTCGTCCATGAGGGAGTCTACAAAGACGAAGACCTGAGACCTGCAGCTACCACTGAGCTGAAATATAAGACCTGAAACTTAACTTAAAACCGTCTACACTTATTAAAACTAAAACACGAAAAGAGGGAGAGCGAGTGACTTTGAAATTTATTGAAGTTGAGTAAAGGGCTAGGTAAGTAAACGCTGACTAATATATATGCCCTAAATGCTTGAATTCAATATTTTCTTAAATAATATATTACAAATAAAGGGGTTTTCTTAAACTTTGAAGACGACGTTAACTTTTAGAATCATTTAAACATAACTACTCCGCCCAACATACCGCCTAAAATATATACAATTCTGACCCGACCATGACATCATTGGGGCTCTATCCCTCCTCCCTTATTTTACTTTCATTGTAAATTATATGAGTTTCGCCGTTTAGTACTATTATCGAGGGTTTTGCAATAACCTAGTTTATTTTTCACATGGCTCGTTTTTCTTTGTTCTTCCAGGCTGATTATATTGAATAAACCCCGCTAATTAGCAACTGTAAGAAAAGCTGGGGGCGGCTTTGATTGTAACAGGGGAGAGCGGGGCTTATATCTAATGTTCCCCTAGGGGATTATTAAAGTTGATAATCCCCTAGGGGAATATTACAATAATATTCCCCTCGTAGCAAAGCCACAAGCCTCGCATTACAAACAAAACACAACTTTACTTTAATAACGTTATGATTTATTTTACCTTTATTTTGCCTGTTGTTACATTTTAAATACTACTGAGCAATTGCTTAATTGAAAACACGAGAAATGCGTTCCGGTACTCATGCCTCGACGTTTGCTCTTTTTCAGAATTCCGTTGCAGTTTAATCCGTTCGGTTGCTAACACACTCCAAACATTCAAACACCAAAAGGTTACCTTATTTTAGTGTTCTTCGGGATCCTTTCACTGTTCCTGGCTAGCAGCTCTTTAATTTGTCATCTTCGACGATGATATCTCTAGCCTCTTCGACGTTTTCTTCCCATTTGTTTTCGCCTGAATAAAGCTAAACAAACCTTCTGTCGCCTCCTAAGTGCTAAACTGAGCGTTTTCGCAGTCCTCTTCGAGATTCTTTGAGGATAGCAATTTCTCCAAGTTATTGCCTGGATTTGTCGCAAAATTAAAACTTTCCTTCGCAGACTCGCTCGCTCCCTCAAGTGGTGAAAAATGTGGTTAAAAAGTTGTCGGAACTATCAGGCAATTACAAAATCTCAATGCGTACTTTCGGAATCTTTAATCTATTGTTAAGCTTGTTTGGCACGCATATTGATTGTTTTGGTCGGCGTATTACTAACGAAAAAATAACCTGTTTATTATAAAATTTAACCATGTGGAAACCCCAGTGCGTCTTTTCGGAACCTTTTTCCTGTTGTTAAGTGTGTTTCGGGAAAAACATTTCAGCGCATTTCAGCGCACCTACATCAAAACAACGAAGAAAATAATCTTTCTTATTGTTTGAGCCACTGTTGATACCTCGCTTATGTGAAAAATAAGCTGGTTATTTTAGGAACCTCGGCGATATGTGATTTATTCACCGAGGGCGCATCCCCTCGTTGCCTAAATATAACCTTGCATATTCATAAATAAATCATATGACGAGGTTCCCGATAGTGCTAGAAACCATCACTTTTCTGTTGTTCAATATTTACTCAGTATATCAGTGGGCGATCAGTCAGTTATATTTTCATTACTGGCTTCGAATCCCGACAAAAAGGTCATGTTTTCATCAAATTAAATCAGTTCAAAGAATGTCGTTATACTTTATTGAACAAATTCGGTGCCCGCCTTCTTCCTTTGTTTTCTTTCTTTCTTTGTTTTCCGTCTAGTCATTAACAATCATTTTACATTTATGTAACTAAACATGTGTAACATTGTTCAAATGAAATCCTATTTTGAACATACAGTAACCACCTATGAAGGTCAGTAAACTTACACTAATTTCTCTTTTATGTTCACAATTTTATCAAAGCTACATAACAGACAATTGCTAAGGGGATTTCTTAACATTACAGGTTAGGCTTTTAGACACATTTGAATACGATTCTATCCGACTGTCAAAAAGTCGTACTCAAAAAGTTAATATTTTCATCAGTTTATATTATCGACGGTTTTTGGATCAACTTTTTACGCCCGTTATTTTGTCATCAACTGTTAATAAACTTTTCAGCACTTGTGTACGCGTTTATGAAAACCGTAAATCAAATTAAATTAAATACAAACATTTCGTAGTGCTTCAACTGAACAATTGAAATCAATTGAAACAAAGCATATTTACTGAAAGCTTGTTGAATGTCTATAATCCAAACCAAACCAAAATCTTGTTTGTCAAGGTTCGGGGGCGATTTTATACAGCTCATGTAGCCTCGACGCTACGAATCTAGCGTTGAACGGTTCATGCAGGGTGGGAAAAGGGGCTTTGTCTATCAATTTGGGCACGATTTTTTTTTTTATTCAAATGTTAAAGTACCAAGTCCTCCTTTTGCTTTGTTCCTCAGTTGTTACGACTGTTTCATCTTAGTTTTAAACTCTGCTTTGATTCATTTTTTCCAATGTGGGCAAGATTGGTGGTAAAATAGCCGGTAGAAAAATTTGTTAATGGTATAATCGAAAAACAAGATCTAGATGATGTATTTGTACTGAAAATTCCAAAATAGGTTTTGAGTGTTTCGAAACAATTTTAGAGGGAAAGTTGAATGAAATTAAACTATATCCGTGAAATAAAAAACAACCCCCTGTGGTCTTCACCTGCTTCTAGCACTTCAGTGAATCATGGCATGTGGACTATTTTGAGCAGAGCGCGAAAATTACGGCTTTTTAACCAAAGTTCAAAATGTTAAACTGTCTATTAGGCAAACTGGAATTTTGTCATTTTATTTACTTCATTCATTATAACGCTTTTATGCTGGTCCAAACAAAGACGTATTATTTGTAAATATAAGTTAGCTATTTTTATTTGGTAAAAGTGTTCAATTTTAATTATTCTCCCCGAACAGAAATTTTACTGAAAATCAATCACGTGGTTTATTTCTTCATTCACATTTCTTTTCGAGTGGATTTTAAATAAATACTGTAAATTAACAGCTAGAAAATGTACTCCACTTTTACAGCAGTTTTTGCGACAAGGAAACAAATTCTGATTTACTAGCCGTTAAATACAGGCAAGAGAGGATCCTCTCTTGGTACAGGTGTGATTCTCGTAGTAAAAATTTTTCCATCGTCGAAAGCATCGATTGCTTGTTTATTCTGTGGTTATATTATTATAACAGGCTTAAGAGGAAATCCGCCAAGACTTCGAGTAGTTATTGGACAAAATTATGTACCAAAACTATTTACACCTGATTGCAAGCTTTTGTGTTACTGCTTCAAATATCTTATCGAAAAAAATCTTTTCTAACAACACCACACATCGAAAACACATTTTGAAGTTCCGTTGAATTCCACTGAATCGCTTAAAAGATGTAAGCTTTTGCCCATAGCTTGTGAACTTTAAATATTATTTTCTCAGACTCTGATAAGAAATTGTTGTACCAGAATTATTTCCACCTTATTGCAAACTTTTTTGTTACTGCTTCAAATATCTTATCAAAAGAAATCTTTTTTAACAACACCACACATCGAAAACACATTTTGAAGTTCCGCTGAATTCCACTGAATCGCTTAAGACGAATTTACAAAATGGCTACACGTGAGATTTTGCCCATACCTTGTAAACTTTGAAATTCATTTTCTCAGACTCTGATAAGAAATTGTTGTTGGTGTTATCACGGATAATTACTTACATCTTTACCTTTTATTAAGGGTAGGAAATAACACAATAGGATTTAAATTATTCTGGAAATTGATTTTTGTCCAACTTTAATAAATATTACTCGACTTCCAAGTGGATTTCGTCTTAAATCGACCGTAAAGTCGCAGTTTCACAAACCGATTTAAAAAGTATCAAATTGCTTTGGCACAAATCAACTATCTTAGTTTCACCTTTTACTGATATTTGAAAGGAGAACAAAAATAAGGGAAACAGTAAAAAGTCACTTACAAATAATCGCAGGCTAGACAATTGAGATCTCTCCTTTTAAACGTTTCAGATCTCGAGAGCATCGTCTTATGAAGCCTCATTCGCTTCTTGCACCGAATAACTACCACACCACGAGGTTCCTGTGAGTGGTAAACACCGGATTTTGCCAGTAGTTTTCAGTTCTACAGTTCTTCAGTTTGGACGATCGAAGTCTGTTAGCTTTAGTTATATTTTCATATTGATCCAGACGTGAAACATCGTACTTGCATGCATCAAATTAATTACGCGCCCGTCCCACTCCTTTTCTTTTCTTATCTAGTCAATAAAGATCATTTACATTTACGTAACTAAAAATGGGGGAAATTGTTCAAATGAAATCCTATTTTTAAATGACTGAAAATTTTTTCCCTGTACTTATTTGGTTATCAAGCAAATTTAGACATAATAACAATATAAATGCAATTACCACTACCCGTGAAGTTCAGTAAGTTTTACTTATTTTCAAAATCCCCGAACTTTTAACGGGGCGTTTGAACAGTCGAGAATGCTCTATTAC
The DNA here is from genome assembly GCF_052425735.1 of Oculina patagonica. Taxonomy (NCBI): domain Eukaryota; kingdom Metazoa; phylum Cnidaria; class Anthozoa; order Scleractinia; family Oculinidae; genus Oculina; species Oculina patagonica. The sequence goes on from NC_135759.1 coordinate 21,897,822, forward strand.
ATATAGATACTAAAATATTTCTGCAAACTATTTTGACATAAATAAAATCGTATTGGCTCTAGTATGAAGCTACCTCAGACTTTAGGCCTGTCCTCGGGCATCTTTCGCCCTCAGAAAGAAAACAAGATTCTCTAGATAAAGAGCTGGAGCTAGTGAAGCTGCAAAAAGAAAAGTTGGCCTTAGAGTTGGTTGATTATACCTTTTCACAAATAACTACCTGAAAATACCTTTACACCAATATAAAACCACATTTCAAGAATATTTTACCGTAATATAGGCAAAACTTCGAGTCGGATCTCGGCTGGTCTCAAACTATTACATATAAACAGAATATAACTCATTTTCCTGACCTGTTATCATCAGTAGGGCGCCTACAAAACGAACACCTAAAACCTGAAGCTACCTGAAACCTTAACTGACCGGAAGAAAACTAAGACAGTCAACCCAGTGCCCTGCCTCGAATTCCGTGACTATGAGTTCTCAATCTAAATAGTCAATCAGAAATGTTCATTAAGCTTATGTTTAACAATTGAACCTAAGCTACATAACAAATAAAGGGGATTGCTAAACAGTGCAGGCTTAGTTCTCAGACAAATTTGCCCAACATACAACTTTGACCCAGTCACGACAACCGGCCATCTCGCCTCTAAGATTTTAATTTAATGTTTTCATCAATTTATGCTATTATCGACGGGTTTTGTTCAATTTTTACGCAAGTCTCTGGTCAATAACCGCTACACCTTTCAGCAGTTCAGAACGTTTTTATGAAAACCGTTAATTTAAATTAAATTTAATTCAAAGAATTTCGTACTGCCTCAACTAAACAAACAATGCTCCCCCTTCTTCATTTTTGCGCCGAGTCATTTTGGCTTTGCAAGAGCTTGCCCGTCGTTAATTAGTGGTTTACATCAGGCTAACTAGGCAAATTCATAGAGTGCGAGTTTTTTTTATAGGAAGTTCCACAGAGTCTTCTTTGAACTTTTAAGTTTAGGTGAAAAACATTTCTGTCCATATGATAAAAATAAAATAGTTTTGGGTCTAACCTGCACAGACACCGGTTACGTCAAGACATCACACACAGATCTAAAACAATCATTGTAGAAAAATATCGGGAATAGCGACAAACCTTGAAACATTGGCAAGTATTTTTATGGGTGGAGTTGTGTATAATGTTGACGGCTAAATTGTCTGACTTGTACGCTGACAAACTGGCCAATACTAGTTGTATTTTTGTAGTCCTCGTTTAGAGTGAGGGACTTGGAATTTGGCATGAATTGAAAGTTAAGGTCCACATATACTAGGCACTCTAAAAAAGGAACTTCGTGTTGGATTGTTTTCGCTTCTGAAGACTTGCGATTATTCTACGCGCCTGAAATCAAATCACTGTCTAGACAAACTATCCGGGGCGAGGTTCTAACGCTAGGACAATAAACAGCTTAAAAGTTTGTAGTAAAGATTTTGGGATGATTTGTTCTCTTCAATTGAAGCAAAGCATATTAACCTAAAGCTTTTTGTCGATGGTCGAAACCAAACCAAGTTCTTGTATTTCAAAGTTCGGTGACGATTTTACACATGTACTCCCCGAATCCTGCGTTGAGAGGAGCATGCAGGGTGAGAAGACGGCCTTTATCGATCAATTTGGGCACGAATTGTTTTATTCAAATGTGAAAGGACCAAGTCCTTCATTTGCTTTTTTCCTCAGTAACGATTGTTTCACCTTACTTTTACCTACAGACTTTTGTTTCGATTAATTTGTTCAAAATGGACAGAGATTGATAGCAAAATAGTTTAGATAAATTTGTTTGATAGTATAATCGAAATACAATGAACAAAGTAAAACTATATCCTTGAAATAAAAAAACAACCCCCTGTGGTCTTCACCTGCCTCCAGCACTCACTGTTCATAACATGTGGACCTCTTTCAACAAGGAGTCGAACAAACTAAAGGTTTTTAAACGGTTTATTAGACCAACTGAAATTCCTCATTAATTTTATTATTCCATTTCGTGTTACGCTGTTATGTAGATTATAGCAAAGACACGTTATATGTAAAAAATAAGTTAGCCGATTGCGTTTTGGTAAGAGTGCGTATTTTTTCATTATTCCCCCAAAATTGAAATTCTAGGAATTTAGAAAATCTCAAAATCGATCATGTGCTAATTTTCTTCTATTACATTTATTTTTGAGTGGATTTTAAATAAATACTGCAAATTATTCGTGACAAAATTTTCTCTACTTTAATAGCCCAGAAAACAAAAACTGATTTTGCAGTCGATTAAGTATACGTTTGTATACCGTTAGTAGAAAATTTTTCAACCGTCAAAGGAATCCACTGTTGGTTTATTGATTAAATTATTAACAGACTGTTAAATCGACCGTAAAATCGATGGAATGTCTGAAAAATGAAACAAGGTTGAGATATCACAATCACAATCAGAATCACGTACGATCAGAAAAGAGTAAATTCCGTTTCTGTAAATCCACTTTTTTATTCCGTTAACCTTTTAATGATATTTGAAAGGAAGAGAAAATTGTGGGTACCAGTAAAAATCACTAACGAATAATCGCAGACTATAAAAATCGAGTTCAACCCATTAGACCGTTCAATATCAAGAACCTCGTGTTGTGGAGCCTATCCGCTTCTTACACCAAATGAGGGCCAAGCGCTAACCTTAATGAAATAAGAATTTTAAATGAACGCTTTTTACTGTAAAAGCAAACAAACCACATCACAGTTCACAGTTCATATCAGCTCCCCGGTAACACAGAGCAGGAGACATTGGACCACATTGGAAGAATAAAACATCGTATAAGGTTAGTAGAAAATAATATTACCTGAGAAAGGTTGGATTGCCTTTTAAAGGAGCTCAGTCACAGATAACTTATCTTGAAAAAACTGGCAAGTTGTTTCAAGTTTGTCGGATCGTAATCTGTCTTAATCTTCGTCAGTCGAAACCATCCTTGGTTATTTTCACGTTTCGTTTACTCCTTTGTTGTTTTCTACGTTACACAACTATTATTTTGAGATTTCCTTCAACTTGGAAGTAATCAGAAAAATGACTGAAAATATCGTAACCATGTTCCTTTAAATTAAGTTAACTTGGTATCTAATGGTAATTCTCTATTTAAAATATTTTCCCTAGGCTCTGATTTTTTTATGTTTAAGTCATGTAAATTTATTTTCAATATCTCCCACTTTTAAAAATGAATAATCGATTAAAAATAGCGAAACAAACCCAGCTTTTTTCAATATCTACTGTTTAAATTCATGCCGCTAGTGACGAAGACGATTGCAATACAAGCCTTGAATGTTCTCTTTAATACGGAACAAATTACCAACTCATGATCCTCGTTCAATTTCAAATGAGTTTGTTCTTTTACTGAACATCTATTTCCATCTTAGCTATATGTTCATTAAAAACTGGTTTCCACGACATCACTAATTTTTTAAATTTTTTTCGAAAAATCGCTAAATTAAATAGTCGCTAAATCTTGCTTTGAAAAAATCGCTAACATTAGTAGTCGCTAAAAATAGTAGCCTTAAGGTAATTAAATTATGTGGATTTTTTATAGACTCTTGTGGTCTCATTCGAAAACTGCTTTAGTTTGAAATTGTTTTTTTTCGAAATGCCATTGTATTTTATTTCACTATTGAATTTGAAAGCTGCCGCGAAAGTTTTACAGACAGTTATTACCAAATAGGAATTTCTACGAAAAAAATTCCCCATATATTGGCTAAGATTTCACTGTCGCCCCGCAATTTAGAGAAATAAGCCAAACATAAAACATAAAAGGACAGCACTCATGTGACTAAACTAATTAAAAAAAACCTTAGCAAACTGCACAGTTTAATCAAAATGTACATAAATTTGCTTCTGTCCTGCGTGGTATGTTTGATTTAAATTAAATCAATTAATGGATAAATATGTTTACGCTTGCCGCCAATATTTTCTAATATAAAAAGTAATTTGTTTGTCTTGTCAAAGTAATTCTAAACAGATTAATTTATATGTTTTTCACTCAAAGTGACAGCAAACATTTGTACACGTTGCCGTCTAAATTATGTCTTACTGAAAACATTTGTTCCGCCGCGACGAGAAAGGTGTTCCCTCTCAGTTATTACCGTACCCAAATTCGCAAGTAGCCAATCAGAAGCGCGATCTACTGACCTGAAATCCTACGATATCAAGTCACTGACCTCATATGCCACCATATCACGGTCACTTTGAAGTAAAGTAGTGTAATTGTACGATGGATTGAAAGAGGTTTTACCAATAAAACAGAACTTCGTAATTTAAATTTAGCGGTGCTTAGCGCTCATAAAAAGAGAAAAGCTTTCCCCCCAAAACTTATATTTAACTTGAGCGCGCTCGCCAATTGCGCGATGTTTGCCGACGAGTACTGAGACATTCAGACTGAAAAAATGGAGTCGGAATTTCCAAAGTGTTCGCTTAATTTTGATTTTTGAAAATTAAGAGAATGAAACTCTAAACAAACGAGTGGAAAAAAGGCAGAAGAGGAACTTGGTAAAAGTGTTGAAGCTAAAGACCAAGTCGACACAATTTGCAGTATGTACCTTGCAAGCATGGCTTCAACAGAGCGATAAATATAACAGGATTTTTAGCTGAACTTGGGTACAGTTAATACCTAATCGTACATGTAATAATATTGTAAAGCTCGTTCAAATCTAGTCGCTAGTGACGTTCTCGTTACCTTGGACTATATTTATTTATACCTAATCGTACCTTTTTGGTACGCTTCGGCTGCATATCAGGATCGTTTGGTCTCATATCAGGATCGTTTGGTCTCGCCATGGGTATTTTTGGCTTGACTGCGTCTCGCCAAAATACGAACCATGGCTCGACCAAACTCGCCTGATATGCCACCGAAGCGTACCAAAAAGGTACGATTAGGTATAAATATATATATTCCAAGGTAACGAGATAGTCACTAGCGACTAGAATTGAACGAGCTTTACAGTATAGCTCTGCACTTCTGTTATATATTTTGGTACATTTCTTTGCTGTTCATTGCAAAACGTCGGAAACGACCAAACTCAAAGTTTTATGGAGAAGTTGAGATGATAATTTTCCTTTCTCTTTCTGAATTTGAACGCGCGGTCCCTACAAAACTCACCTCTTGAGTAGTTCGGCCACATTATACAAGTTGAACAAATAAAAATAATCGCAGAATAGTTCAGAATTGAAAGTGAATATATTTCTCAAGTGTTCTTTTCGTTGGAGTTGCCATCTTAGTTGCTCAACTTGTCTATTGGCGGAGCTCGGTTCAATTGACTTCTCAGACGTTTAACAAAGTTCTCTTAAAGGCCAATTTACATGGTACGAATAATTTTTGTCGCATGGGACAAGATTATGGCACGCCTACAACATTACTTAGAACCATTTACACGCGCATGGCATTTACGCTTGCGACCATGCCAAAATGGCCAATCAGTCGGCAAGTTTCGGCCGCGGTCATTGTTTCTTTAATTTGTTAGAGAAGGAAGATAAAAAGAAAGTACTGAAAGAAAGTGTGGGAAAGGTAATGGCTTATGAGAAGAACAGAGCTTACCTTTTGTATCCAGTCGTAACAAAATCCGATTAATGGCAACCTGTCTGGCATGCCTTTTAAAATAGTCCTTATGGCGGCTATTGAAAAGGACTTCCTCTTCACTCCGGAGCGATATTAATTTTTCAGTCTCCCTTTCAGAAAAATTTGTCTTCGTTTTTGTACTCGATGGTGATGACCTGCCACCAATGACAACTTCGTCCGCCATTTTGACGAAGAAAAACATCACCTTTCTCCCCTAGTCAGTAGAAATTTGCCACAAAATACGTCATTTTCTGTCGATTTCGGCTACGATTATCACAGCGTTTTAAAACATGTTTTAAATTCCTACAATTTTTTGTGCCGTACACGACAGTCGTAGGAAAGTTGGTAATTGGCCGCGGCCGCACTTGAGAGTTAACTGGGTTAATTTTTTAGAAACCCGGTTAAAAATTTCCACAAAACTTAACTAGGTTAAAGTATGGTTACCAAAACTAACTCGGTTAAATATTTTTAGCGGCCGCATTACGATCAGACCAGACTGAAGTGATGTCATGATTAAGCTATTTGAAAACAAGCAAAAACGACGGGCTTTCATGATAATTTTATTACTTGCTCATTTCTTATCCTGCTTTTAAGATTTATTTCAATGCATTCTCGGCTTACACCGCTCTATTTTTTCCGAATGCGTTCTACGCAAATTTCAAGCCCAGTTGTTAAATATTTTTAGCGGCCGCATTACGATCAGACCAGACTGAAGTGATGTCATGATTAAGCTATTTGAAAACAAGCAAAAACGACGGGCTTTCATGATAATTTTATTACTTGCTCATTTCTTATCCTGCTTTTAAGATTTATTTCAATGCATTCTCGGCTTACACCGCTCTATTTTTTCCGAATGCGTTCTACGCAAATTTCAAGCCCAGTTGTTTCGAATAAGTTGATCTTCAGCAGTAGTTCTAAGGCTCATCGCCATATCGAAATCGCCTTCGAGACCTTCAAGTGCACCTTTTTCCAAGGAATCGGCGAAGAGACGGAAGAGATCATCAGAAACCATGAGAGCCCTGTCTGAGCCAAATAATCCGCATTTCTCTGGTGGTTCTAGAGTTTCTTAATAGCGTGTGATGGAAAATAACATCTTCTCTTACATGGAGATGATTGACACATATGACAAATAAAACAATAGTTGAATCTGATAAGAAACCGCTAACCTGGTTAAAACGACCCAGAAAGGTAGTTTAGAATTAACCTAACCAAGTTAAAAAATATATTGTTCTTTGATCAATTTCCATGGGAACCGCTAACCTGGTTAAGAGTCGGTTAACTCTCCAAATACGCGGCCTCACTAGACATTTTTTAACCCGGTTAATTTTAATTGATTAATTGGAAATAACTCGGTTAACTCGCCAAGTGCGGCCGCGGCCATTGTCGCATGAGACAAAATCATACGGTGTAAATCGGCCTTCAGTGCAGCCTCTCCTTCAACTAAAGTCACATTTCAGTCGTGGACGAACGTGACACATTTGCCGGCCTGAGGTTCTCTTCTGTATATCATGGTGACACTAAAAAAAATAATTCGTAAACATCGATCAGACACTTACTATTTGACCGTAAAGTCGTGCAATTTATCACAGAGAAAAAGCAGGCCTATTTAATTTAACGAATGACGTCAATAATTGTGGAGTAAATGGTGACCATTTCATCTTTTCATTCAAGCGTCGCCATCGGTAACCCGCATTAGATGGATGTTCCTCTTTACACTAGGATTTGAAATCTACAGTCTTGTGTATTCAAATCTAGAGAGAACTCAAAAGTTTACCATCACCCATCATGCATCCCCATTACCCTTCAACGTTTCAAGTAAACTAAATAAGGAATATCGCTCTTTTCGTAGGTTGACTTGCATTACTACGTGTGCGTTAGTAAACTGGAAAAACTTGAGCCATGTTAGCCCATTTGGTGTTCATTTGCCTGACACTCTTATCCACGTCTACTGGTGCCCCGGCGGCAAAAGACATTGAGTTGGGAAAAGCGATAGATCTTCGAGGGACAGACCTACTAAGCGACTTCCAAGAGCGCGAGAGAACCATTTATGAGCCTTTCCCTCAAGAATGCCTTATTGATGAAACGGATAAAATTAAATCCTCAAGAAAGTTCATGGAATATTATGCAAACAGCAACGCTTTCTACTCGTCATTGGCCACCCAATCAGAATTGGACGTCTCTCTGCAGTCCTCATACACTCTGGGTGTATCCCTTAAAGTTGCAACAAAGGACATAAGTGAAAAGACAAATAAGGTGAGTGGAATGTCTTTGAATGCGATAGCAATAACTGAAAAGATCCTGGTGAGAAGAGGATGCTTAGAAGGCGCTAAGGCGAAATTCACGGAAGAATTTCTCGGAGACTTGAAAGGCTTGCCGGTAAAAGTTAAAGCGCCATGGAAATCGAATTCCTGGGAAGCTTATCATAATTTCCTGAAGATATATGGCTCCCATGTTATATCGTCCGTCACGCTTGGAACAAGTTTTAGACAAATGACATTTGCGGAGAGCTCTAAATCTTACAGTGAACGAGATTTTGAAGTGAAAGCCTGCGTGTCGGTATCAGGTCCGACATCCGTTGGAGAAGTAGGTCTCGATGCTTGTGCAAGCGTGACTAAAGAGGAAAGAGAAGAAGCAAGCAAGATCGACACGAGTGACAAAGTGTTCGTTTTGGGAGGAAACCCGAAAACCCGTAACAAGCTGTTGGACCAGACTAGGACAGTCGAAGATATTCAGCAACTGTTGAATGAAGCCAGTGAGGCACCCTCATCTATCGAACACACCTTCGTTGCGATCTGGAACGTTTTACAAGGTCGTTTTCCAGTAGGATCAGACAACCACAAAAGAGCTTTAAACTTGGAGTACTACTATCTCGGCTTCTTGAATTTTGGCTGTCCCTACGTAGCAGGTGGAGGAGTTGCAATTCAGAAATTTGACTACTCCTCAAGTTCCAGTGAAGACTTCCCAGAATTTGAGTGTTCCGTTGCTAAAAAGGGCTGTCACACCAACGACGATTGCCATTACAAACCCATTTGGTGCTCCTGCCATGGACCCTCGTGTGTTCGCTACAGTACTGAGACTCACGAAAACGGCGAGAAAAAGGTAACTGCACACGCCAATTCAGACGATGGTTGGGGCTGGTACGGTTGCGGTTGGAAAGTCGCTGGCTCTTACTGCAATTGCTATAACTCAGATCGTGACCAGCGGCAAGTTACATGGTCAAGGCCCAGCAAAGATTGCGCTGCCCATAAAGCACCTAACCATGGCGGTCACCGCGGGGCAAAAGATCGAGGGCATGGGAAACCGAAAGGAAAAGAAGGACGAGATTAATGTTCCGCGTATTGTGGTGCTCTAAGTTATCACTGAAATGATGCACGTACAAGTTAAAGAATAACTAGAAGACTGAAACATAGTAATAGCCATTATATCAGAGTTGCGCTGTTAAATGTGTACAACGTCGATCGGCTTAGTTTGATTGTATTATTATTAAAAGTGCATCTACGCAAGTCAGGTTTTTTCTTGTATGGAAAAAGCGAAAAGGATTCTGCCGTTGCATGTATTTATCCAGTATCGACTGTGTGATACCCTCTAGACGAAGTTGTCTGTTCTGACAAGTTGATTGCTCAGCTGTCATCTCATTTTGTCCTGTAGAAAATTGTACCTCCACTGCTACGTACTGAAACAGCAATAATAAGATCAAAAGTTCCAAATACTTCGTGACACTAAAAAAAAGTGAAATGAAATAGGTATGGGACGTGCCAAAAATGAAATGCTAGTTTTGTCGCGTTTTCTTTCGCAACGTCATTTACCACCGAAGAAGGGCTATTGCCCGAAACGCCTGGCTTCTTCTACTTCTTTTTTTTTTTTTTTTTTTTTTAAAAAAATCATTTTTGGCACCTTTCATAACTACTTCCTTTCACCGGCAGCAATAGCCAAGTATACAATCCTATGCACATTCTGGCTGGTCGATATATCCGCTTAGGTGAATGAAATTGCGATAACGGTAGCCCTGTTTAAAATCCTGTCGTCTTGTTTATTATGATCCTGAGATCATAATTAACAAGACGAAGGACTTTATTTAAAGTCTAGTTCGAATACTATATCGCAATGGACCTAAACCTCACGAGAAGGCTTTCGTATCTTTTGGTGAAAAGTGGTGGTGTACACAGTCAAACAATTAAAATAGCTAGAAGGCGATGAACTTTTATCTTTTGTTCTACCATGCTCTTTAACATACAGTGCCTTCAAATCGGAAATGCACGATTTTGTCGTGCGGCAGTTTATTAATTAACTCTCTCTAAAACGGACACCGTCGGCACCGGCTCCAACTGTCCGTCGTAGAGAGGTGTCCGTCTTATAGGGAGTTTAGTTACAGTAAAATGACTAAAAAACGGCAGGGACAGGACCAAAAGAGGTGTCCGTTAAGAGAGACTTGACTGTAGAAAACATGTTCCGTGCTTCTATCGAGTGAGTGTGAGTCCTATCGAGCTTCGCCTCGTTGACTATTCGCTCATAAAAAACTCGGGCTCGTAGTCTAATTGTTAGATAGAAACACTAGTGGAAGTTTGGGAGAACGAAAAATGTTGTGGGAACACGAGCCGATAGGCTTTTTTGAGTTCTCCCAAACTTTCACAAGTGTTTCTATAACTCGATAGAAACACGGAAAACATGTTTTCAACAATAGACCCTTCCACGGTTTTTGACGCCGTCTTGGTTGGGGGGGCAAACACGGCAAAATTCACAGTAAATGTATGGGGAAAATCGGGAGTTTGACGCTCGATAATTCGAGGACCGTACGCGTTGTCATTCTGAAACTTTTGTGAATTGCAAACTAAAGATACTAGCTAAAAGAGTTAATCGATTAAATTTGAAGGGGGTCGGTTTACTTAGAAGCGAGAAATCTTACTTTTAGTTTTTCATACGAATGCTTCTAAATTTTCCCGCAAACAGCGGCTCCATTTTACAGACAAATATATGGAAAATGAAAATCTTAATTTGCGGCTTTCTTAGTGAGAGTAAAATTCTGAAATTTGATCGGTTAACTCTTTCAGCTAGTATTTTAAGTTTGTAATTCATAGAAATTGCAGAATGTCGACCTTTCTCGAATTATCGAGCGTCAAACTCCCGATTTTTCCCATACATTTACTGTAAATTTTGCCGCGTTTGTCCCCCCAACCAAGATGGCGTCAGAAACCGTGGAAGGGTCTATTTATTTTAGAAAATAGCCATAACGCACAACAAAGTAAAATTCTGCGCTTTATTTAACACCAAAACGAAGATTCTCTTCACCTCGCGGTTCTACTTCATTAACATGATGAACCAATCATAACAGTAAGGCATTCGATCAACAGAAAAAATCAACTATTCGACATTCCTGCTTCAAGGCTTAAATTTACCGTTTTTGTGCCAAACAGAAAACAGGCTTCAAAGTTAACGAAATTATGACCAAGCCGTTGGTAAAAGGGACTATGTCACGGATTTTACTAAAGTCCGTGAGCTGATTTTTTTTAACCGCCAAAATCTAATTTGTGTCGCAGGAAACCTAACAATAATAGTCCATTTGTATTAAAAATTGCTATATTAGAGCACTGAAACTGTTAACGAGTATCTTTGGCTGCGGATGGAAACGGATTGCAATTTGAAAACGTTAGGCAAACGTTTTCAAATTGTTTCCGCGCGTCTTCGAAATATCGATATTTGTAGCCGTAGCTTGGTTTCTATCCACAAATTAAGGTTATATATTCCTTTAGATGTTCAAAGATAATGTTTATTAAGGGTTAAGTTGCCTACCACTAATTTCAGAACAGTTTAGATCAAAAATCTGCGAAATCCCCGTGACATAGTTCCTTTAAACTGGATTTAAACACTGGATGACAAGAATTGTGGTTTCATTTCGCTTCATCGACTTAAACGCATGGTTTAACGACTGACACTGCCGATCGAGCGACTCGAGATGAACATGGAGGTGAAAGTGCATTGTCTGTTAAAAGAAGTTTGACTCGGCATTCTAGGCGAATATTTTGTCCTTTTTAGGAGCATGTGGATGGTTCTGAAGCGCTAAAGAAGCCTACAAGGTAGTGTATGGGAATCCGACGTCGAATATCTTTTACAGAAATTGAATTATGGACAACTTATGAATTGTAAAGATAAGATACTAGGCAAAAGTTTTTATTTACCGAGTTTGAAGGATGTAGCTGGGCTAGAAAGCGTTCAGTTACGTTTTTAATTTCCCCATACATTTGTCTGTATTTTTTCCGCATGATTGACGCTGTTCGCGGGAAAAATTATAGACAAATGTATGGGAAATTAAAAAAGTAACTGAACGCTTTCTAGCCCAGCTACGTCCCTCAAACTCGGTAAATAAAAACTTTTGCCTAGTATCTTAACTTAACAATTCATAAGTCATCCAGAATTCAATTTTTTTAAAAGATATTTGCCGTTGGATTCCAATACAAACACTGTAATTTCTATCCGCTTTGCCTACTCGTCAGTGTTTATATGGGAATCCGACGGCAAATATCTTCTACAAAAATTGAATCCAAAAATCCAAAATTAGGTAGGCTCGAAAGGGGTTTTGTTTATAAGGCTTTACGGGTAATTGATAGGTACTATATTAGGTCTTTAAAATCTTTAAGGGATACAAAACAACACTCATCTGATAATTGTTTCCCTAGTAGAAAGAGGAGTCAAGAATGGTCCCTCAAAATGTCGCAGTGCTCGCAATGCTCGCAAAATTTTAGTGGGTGCTCGTTTGCTTGTGCTCGCACATTTTTACAAGTGCTCGTATGCTCGTTTTTTAGTAGAGGTAGGTTTTTGAAAAGTGCTCGTTGCTCGCAAGGCTAATTTTTGTCAATGCTCGTGCTCGCAAAGAAAAACGCTGTGCTCGCATGCTCGCAAATGCTCGCAAAGACCATTTAATACCCCTAGAAAGGGGTGCGGAGATCCAGGTGCACTCCTAGGTGCCCGTGCATTTTCAAAGAGGCCTGATCTTATATTGCGGGAAAGTGATGAGAACATGGGGTGGTCCTTAAATAGCTTGGATTGGTATAAGGGAACACACTTGCAATATGAGGGTTTTGGCGCAAATCCAAAAAAATGCGTTCGGGGCTTCGCCTGGCTCGCCTGCCGGCTTCGCCATTCTCGCCCCTCACTGTTTTTTTGGATTTGCGTCCAAAACCCTCATATTGCAAGTGTGTCGGGGTTAGACGACAGCCTTTCAACCCATGCACATGTATCTAGGCAAAGGCACCCTTTTAACACTTGTTGAGGACTGTCCTAAAACAAGTGGCCCCCGCCAAGCCCCAAAGAACAGGCGCGCCAGAATTATTTTTCAATTGAACAAATATTTTTTACTTTGTATATGCACCAAATGGCTGCTGCAAGATATTCGTCAGAAGTTTTGCAAGCTATGATGGAGGAAAACCTCCGTGAATTTCAAAGAAACCCGCAAAGAAATTTGTCTTTTTTACTGGCCAACACCGATTTTAACGATTGGCTCCGAGTATGGAAAATGGACATACCCGAAACCGAAAAAAACAACAAAGATCTTTTAATTTTTGCAAAAAAACACAAAAAAAAGTTTTATGATCTTTTGGAAAGTGAAATTGAAGAATTGAATGACATAAAAGCAAGCTTCGGGCTTAAAGTAAAATTTTCGATGAAAAGAAACGGAGTTACGCAACACATGGAGCACTATTTCAGAGAAAGAGAACCGCGTCTTTTTACAAAAAACACCAAAGACCGAATAAAAAAAGAGTTTGACGAATTTATTGACAAAGCAAAGGGAGAAATCGAGGCTTGGTCGGAGAGGGGCTCGGGGTGGGTTGTTAAAAGAATAACAAGGGCGTACACCTATGTTGCGCGTTATCGGCCATTGCGCGGAGGAACTTACTTGCCTTTGCCTCCCAAACTGGCAAACAAAAAAGCAATTATTAACGTGCAAAACAGTGACAACCAGTGTTTAAAATGGGCTTTGAGAGCTGCTTTATTCCCGCCTGCGAACGGAAAAGATCCTCAAAGAACAAGTAAATATCCCGTTGATGACGGCATAAACTACAACGGAATCGATTTTCCGACACCCCTAAAGCAGATTGACAGGCTTGAGGCGCAAAACAGAAACCTTGCAATAAATGTTTTTGGGTGGCACTTGAAAGACGGGTGTGTGATACCTCTCAGACAAAGCGAAAAAGAAAACAAAATACCCCGTATAAACCTTATGTTGATTGAGTCAGGATTGAAACAGCACTACTGTTTTATAAAAAGAATTAGCGCTTTGTTACACGACCAAACCAAACACAGTAACAAAAAACACTTTTGCATGATGTGTTTGACAAATTTTACAAGAGAAGACTTGCTTGAAAAGCACAAAAAGTATTGCAATGGGGTCAAAGGCAAGCCAACAAGAATCGAAATGCCAGATGAGGAGAAAAACACCCTTTCTTTTAAAAACTACCAAAAACAAATGAAAGCGCCTTATACGATTTACGCCGACGGCGAGGCATTGTTAAAAAAAGAGCGCCGAGAAACGCCCGAGAACCGCCAGAAAAGTTACACGTACAAAACAGAAAAGCACGAGGCATGCGGATTCGCTTACACGCGTGTAAGAAGTGATGGTGAACACGAAAAACCATTCGTTTACAGAGGAGAAAACGCCGTTGAAGTATTTTTGAACTGTCTTTTAATTGAAGAAAAGAAAATAAGATATGAATTGTCAAAGCCAAAACCTCTCCTTATGACGCAAAAAGACTGGGCAAACTTTAAAAAAGCCGAAAACTGCCACATCTGCGAAAAATCGTTGGTGAAACAAAACTTTTTAGACTCTTTGCCGGTTTGGCTTAAATCTAATAAAAAGGAGTTTGGTTACTTAGGACAGTTACACAAAAAATGCTATTACGAAAGAATAGAATTGGCGAATACTCTTAATAGCGGGAACCATTATAAGCTAAAAAAGCTTGAAAAAAAATCACACAAATTAGCCGCTGAAAACCAAAAAAACTGCCTAGCGTGCAAAGAGCCGCTTATCCAGCCGAACTACAAGGATGCGGTGAGGGATCATTGTCACATAACAGGCAATTTTCGAGGAGCCGCGCACAACGTGTGTAACTTAATGATGAAAATAAATCCAAAAAATATTCAAATACCAGTTGCATTTCATAACCTGAGTGGCTACGATGCTCACCATTTGATGCAGTCAATTTCGAAGATTTCAAAAGAGGCACAGAAAGAGGTAAAGTGTGTTGCAAACAACATGGAAAAATACATTACATTTTCACTGGGGGGTTTAAGGTTTATTGACACTTTGAACTTTTTACTTGGAAAGCTTGAAAAACTTGTAGAAGATACGCCGAAGGATGCATTAAATATGACGAAAAAGGTTTTCTTTGAAAAAAGTGAACTGTTGTTAGACAACGGAAAATATCCAAGCGAATACGTTGAAGTGTGGGAGGAATTTAATTATAACAACTTGAGTGAAAGTTTTTTTAAAGGTGGGGACGAAACTAAAGAAAAATGGCAAATTGTCAATAACATCCACATAACAGATGAAGGATACAAAGAAGCAAAAACCATTTTTATAGAAAAATTTGGCTTGTTAACACAAAAGGGGATTTATCCCTATGAATACATGGACTCATGGGAAAGATTTAAAGAAACAACTTTGCCGAAAAAAGAAAAGTTCTACAGTAAACTTACAGGCGAGCACATAACAGACAAAGAGTATGCACACGCGCAAAAAGTGTGGGAAACCTTTGGCTGCCAAAATCTTGGAGACTACCACGATTTGTATATCAAAACGGACGTTACCCTGTTAGCGGACGTTTTTGAAAACTTTCGAAAATTATGCCTTGAGAAGTACAATCTGGATCCCGCAAATTATTACACGTCGCCAGGTCTTTCTTGGGATGCGCTTTTGAAAAAGACAGGTGTGGAGCTTGAGTTACTCACAGACTACGAAATGCACCTCTTCGTCGAAAGGGGAATAAGAGGCGGGATTTCGTCGGTAAGCAAGAGATATGCAAAGGCGAACAACCCATATGTTAAGGGATTTGATCCGAGTCAACCAAAAAAATACATAATGTATCTCGATGCGAATAACCTTTACGGGTGGGCAATGAGCAAGCCGCTTCCGAAAAGTGGTTTTAGATGGAAAAAGGTTATGCCAACAGAAAAAGAAATAATGACAAAAAAAGAGCATGCAAAAACTGGATGGATTATGGAGGTGGAGTTAGAATATCCGAAAGAGCTGCATGACGCTCACGACAGTTACCCATTAGCGCCAGAGAAAAAGAAAATAGACAAAGAAATGTATTCGCCTTACCAAAAGAAATTAATGAATGATCTTGAATTAAACCCCCCAAACACTGAAAAGCTTGTTTTAACGCTTGAAGACAAAATCAATTACGTCGTGCATTACCGAAACTTGCAGTTTTATTTAAAACAGGGAATGAAACTCAAAAAAGTGCACAGGGTTTTAGAGTTTGAACAGGAATGCTGGATGGAGCCCTACATCCGGATGAACACAGAATTCCGAAAAAAAGCAAAAAACAACTTTGAAAAGACCTTTTACAAGCTAATGAACAACTCGGTTTTTGGAAAAACAATGGAAAACCTGAGAAACCGTGTAGACATAAGAATAGTAAGAAGCGACGAGACAAATAAAATAAGAAAATTGGTCGCAAGTCCATTGTATTCAAGGCACGTGATGTTTTCAAACGATCTTGTCGGAATAGACATGCGAAAAAGTAAGCTGTTTCTCAATAAACCGGTCTACACAGGCATGACTATCCTTGACGTAAGCAAGCTATGCATGTATGACTTCTTTTACAACCATCTGAAAAAGGAGTACGGGGAGCGTTGCGAGCTTTTGTATACAGACACAGACAGCCTTTTGCTTGTGATAGAAACAGAAGACGTTTACGCGGACATGGCAAAAAACATCGGCGAGTACGACACAAGCGACTACCCCGAAGAGCATTCACTTTATTCGAAAGAAAACAAAAAGGTGTTGGGGAAAATGAAAGACGAATGCGCAGGAAAACTGATTTCAGAGTGTGTTTGTTTGAGGCCGAAAATGTATTCAATAATGACAGAAGGTGAAAGCGAAAATGAAATCGAAAAAATAAAGAAAAACTTTCCTGAGGCAAAAATAAAAGAGTGCACTTGCGAAGGGGAAAAAATGCAGGTAATAATGGCAAACGACGAAGAATTGGTCAAAAAAATAAAAGAGAAACATCCGAAAGCAAGTGAGTCAAAATGTTGTAACACGCTGAAAGTGGACGAAAAAAATATAAAAAAGGCAAAGGGGGTGAAAGAGTGCGTGACGAAAAATGAGATAAATCATAAAGACTTCAAAGATGCACTTTTTCAAAACAAGGAAAGCTTTCACGAAATGCACATGCTAAGAAGCTATGCCCACGAGATGCATTCAATAGTGGTAAACAAAAAATCGCTGTCGCCATTTGACACAAAGAGATGGATAAATGAAGATGGGATAAACACTTTGGCATATGGGCACTATCGGATGGGTGCGGAGCACGAGAGCGAAGCTCTTGCAGAGAAGGGGCAAAAAAAAGAGCCCACCGCCCCATAAAAGGGAGTGAAAAAACTAACTAGCCGCCAAGCAAAGGTCTCTCTAGAGTGCTTTAATAAATAAAAAGCCACTCAGGAGTGCCCAAGGGGCTCAAGCACTAAGGGCTTGGTGGTAACTGTGTATTTGGAGGAATAACAAGCAATTCTTCACGCACGAAGCCGCGCTTTGGACCATCGTGCAAGTAATAAAGAACTGGCTGATTAGGTTTAGTAACAGACCTTTCAATGCTGTAGACTTTTAATGACCAAATCGGATCTGTAGCCCTTTTTACGCCGCCTTCCAGCTCGCCAGGTTGGTAGAGATAGCGCACATTAACGAGAGAGGGGAGTTTTTTTTCTTTCTTGCCAACAGGTCTTGTATATTTTGAGGACGGTTTTGACGAAACAGCCTTTTCTTTGATTGCAGCAGCAGGTTTCTTACCAGTAAGACTGGTTACTTCGTTGTTCAGAGCGGCAACAACTTCGGGTAGCCTTTTTACCCACGCTGTCGACCGCTGGCCAGATGGCAGGTTCATCTCGACACCGTACTGATAACCAAACAGGCGCCCTGCCAGTGTTTGATTAAAACGTTCAACAATAGCTTGATCTCTGTGAATGTTAACACGCCCGCGTCTAATATAGGTTTTGTGATTTTCCATTTCTTTGGTAACAGCTCCCATGAATTCGCGACCAGGGTCAACTTGCAGCATCTGTGGCCATTTTAGTGCACTTCGCCTGTAAATTGTCTGAAAACCTTTTGCAACCTCAGTTGAATCTTTGGAGGTCAAAGGCTCGGCCTCTTTGAATCGGCTGGCAACGTCAACAACAGTCAGAGCGTATTTGTAAACTTTTCGCCCTCGCGGCAGTTTGTCGTGTGGCAGAAAAAGAAGGTCCGCCTGGTGGACCGCGTTTGGAGAAGAAACATCGAATTTTGGGCGAGGAACGTATCGTGGTGCCGGAAGGTAGATCTGCCAAAGGGCCTGCTTAACGAGCCACTTTTTTGCGGCATCTTCGGAAACCTTGGCCGCCTCGGCTAATTTTTTTATCGCTGCAATTCCCTTCCAGTAGCCCTGGGGGCTATAGTAGACTTTCGAGATTTTCTTCGAAAAGTTTTGCTCCGCAAAAATCTTTGCATCCATGTGTATACAAGAAAAAAAAGAAAAGTTTAAAGAAACCGAAAGGCAGCGTACCCAAGTGCAAGCGCGCCAGCGCCAACGAACATAAGTTCACCTTGTTTCTGCTGCTCACTTGGCTGATAGAAATCAGAGAACTTGGGTTCTTTCGGAGGAATCATTTGTTTGTCAGGATGTGCCTGGTTGTAGAGTTTGAAAGCGTAGTCTGTGTTCGTAAAGTTTTGTTTCGCTTGCTGTTTGATCTCATTGTTGGTTTCGATCCAGTCGAGAAGCTTCGTGCGGTCGCGAGAGTACTTCGCGTAAGCTGCCTGGTAAGCCTCGAGAGCTTTGTCGTGTCTTTCTTTTTCTTTCAAAGCGGCGTCATCTCCGCCACCCAAAGCTCGAGCAAGATAGTTGCCGCCAATGAAAGCAGCAGCGTTCAAGATAGCTCCGCCAGCCATAATCGCGACGCTTGCCATTTTGTTATTATACTATTCTAATTTTTTTTTAATTGGTTGGGAGAATTTTCTGGTCCTCGAGATACTGTTTAAGTGCAACGCTGCCAGCCATGACGGCTGTGAACTTTACATAGTTCATAAAACTGCTGCTTGGGTCGGATGTGAAGTTTTCTTTTACAACTTTTTTGGCAGCCCAGCCGATTCCGGCGGCAAGGCCAGTGAGAGTGGCGGCATCCATGAGCGTTTTTACGAGTTTGTTGTCAGACATGGCGGTTCAGTATAAAATAATAAAAAATATTCAATTGAAAAATTTTTTTGTTTATTCTTCACCGTTTTGCGAAGCAAAGTTTGCAACTTCTTCACCAGATTCAACTTCTTTTGTTTTTTTTATACCTCTTTTAAAAATTGTATCCTCATCCTTTTGCACCCGAATAGCGGTTTTAACGCAAGTTTTGGAAAATTCAAACCAAAGTAATGCAATACCAGCCATAGCTGCACCTTTAACAAGGCTGTCAAGAATAAAACCAAGGGACATTGTCGGTATAATAAATGAAAAAGAAATGTTCAAAAGAAATTTTTTAATCCATCGGACGGATTCCTCTTTGTTTGCGAGGTCTAATGGCATTTTGGATTGTCGAAGGCGTGTCTGAAGAACGCGTTGCAACCCTTCCAATACTTTCTGCTGTAACGCGCAAAGCGCGGGGTTCCTCTGGGACCCCTGGTGTGTCATCAGTTATAAGAGTTGGCGGAGCTTTAAATGTTGGACTTCTTTTTTCGTTTATAAAGGCTTTTATGTCTTCGCGTTTCACATAAGTTGTAACGATTGCAACGCCGATACCAAGCAAAGATATCCATTGATTTGTGGTGAGACCGCTTGATTGCGGCTGAGCCTCGGGCGGAGCTGGTTCCGTTACGGCCGGTGGTGTTACATTTCGGGACCCTTGTGGCCCCGTCCCGGCTTTGCAGCAGCAGATTTCTTTTCCTTTTCTTTTGCAATTATTGCAGCAGCCTCGACAGCAGCTTTTTTCTGTGCTTCACGAGCCTGTTTTGTTTTTTCAGCTGCAAGCTTGCCAGCAGCAACTCGCTTTGGATTTTTGGCAGGCTTTGTTGCTGGAGTTGTTGAAGTAACTTGTTTCTGTTCTTCTTGAGCGATCGGAGTTGGTTCGAGCTCGGCCATTTATAATAAAAAAAAAAATAATATTTAAATAGAAAATTGCTCAGCAAGATTTTTTGCTAAGCAATTGCTAAGCATTGTTCAGTAATTACTTAGCATTTTCTTAGCATTGCTCAGAAAAATCTTCAGTAGTGTTTGTGTCCGCATCTTTGGAAGCACCTTTGGTTTCGCACAGCGAAGTGTGCGACTTTGTAGCTTCGTTTAAATCAATGTGCTTTGTTGTGATGAGCGCAGCATTTGCAACGGCAAGAAAGCGGCCGCATTTCAAAGCCAGACCGCCTGCCAAAGTGGACAGCTCTTTGCTGATGATGTAGTCGTTTTTGAGTTCCTTCTGATAATCATTGACGTCCTTGATATTTACGGCCATACCAACGACTTTAGTAACAAGAAAAATAAAGCTGTCAATCAAGCTGTCGGTTGTTTTGGATCCAACGTATGCCTCATATCTCTTTAAGTACTTTTCAACTTCTTTATCTGTCAAGCGCTTCACCTGCTCGTGTGTCAGTTGCACACCGATTGCTTCTTTGGCTTTTCCTGTTGAAACAAGGATTGCAAGCTGTTCACGCAAAGCAGGAATGTCAGGGCCTTGAATGAGTGCCATAGCGCTTTCTGTACTTTCTGGTTCAGCTCCTAGCAGTTCCATTACGGAAGCTAATTCTTGTTCACTTGCAGCGCCCTTGACGCTCTCGGGAGGAGAAGTTGCGAACGGGTCAGCCATTTATTACTCTAAAAAATATGTTCAATAAGAAAATTTTGTGCCGTAAGGGTGGCGATGAGAAATGACAAGATGCGAAAACTTATTTTTTTTTAGCTTTAAAATGATTTCTTTGTAATCCTCATGGGCAAGTTCGCCAGCGTAATCCTCAAAGATTGCCTTCGTGGTCTTGGCAGAGGGGGTGTAAAAGAAAACGATTGCCGCAACATTTTCGCGGAATGAGGATGTTATGCTTGTCAATTTTTGAGTTAACACCCATATGCTCAAGCCTGCGTGGCGAGCAGAGAAAGCAAGATTCACCAACTCCCCTGTTCTTCCTTTTACATCTTTCGAAGCAGCACAGTCGTCGAGGATGATAAGCGTGTTCGTACCCTCAAAAAGAAATCTTGAAAGCCTTAACCAAGATTCCACCTCGTGCTGCTCACAAATTAAAACAAAAAATCGAAGATCTTCCTCAGCAAAGCGATAATAAGTCTTGTTGTGCGCGAACGTCGGGCAGATGAGCACGATGTAGTCAAACTTGCCTCGGAAAGGGCCACAAAGCTGATTGACCACGTATCTTGTTTTTCCTGAGTTCGTTGGTCCCACAATGAGGGCGTTGAAGGGTATATTGGCAGGATCCATCTTCGTTCGTATATGTACCTAAGGTACACTTTTTCAAAGAAAAATTGGGGGGATTATAAAAGCACAGATTCTAACTGCCTGCCAATTATATTCATTTGGGCGTCGCTGATTACGTAAATGTGGCAGTTCAAATTACCTGAGCCGCTTGCTTTCCTCTCTAGCTCAAGCTGGACACCGTCCTTTGTGTTCACAAGGCGCGTGCCGCTTCCGTGCATCGAGTGGTCAGCCATGGAACGCAGATCAATAAGAAGGCCAAACTTGTCTTCTGTGTAAAACTTTTGCAGAGTCATGTGCTGCGTTTTATTTTTTTCTTTCATGTAGAATCTTTTAACTTCTCCCCAAATGTCCATTCCTTCGATGCCGTTGTTGTACAGCATGTTTGGCGAGCCGTTGACAGTGATGCTTACTTTTGTAAGGTCCGGGTTAATGTACTTTTCCGAGCTCCTTGCACCTTTGTTATATTGCTCAATAAATAGGAGCAAGATACCTTTCATGGACCTCCTCTGCGGGTTGACCCTTAGATTAAGACGTGTGTCGGAGCCTTTTGCAAAAGTCACCACTTTAACACGCTGGATGTGGTCGTAAGCGAACTCTTTGCCGCCCGAATAAGCGCTGAACGCTTCATCTGCAATTTCCTTGCTTCTTATCATCTCGTACTCCAGCTGGATGTTTGTCAACTTGTATTTCAGTTTTGTTGTATCTGAGCCTCTGACCACATGTTCGGCTGCCGCGAGCTTCAGTTCGAACACAAGATCGTTGTATAGTGCCTGAGGATAAAATGCCCCATGGTCAGTTAAAATCTGGTGATCCAGACGGATGCGGTATTTATTACCATATAGCTCATTCAGCTTTTTTTCTGCTTCGACTCCTGAAGTTTTCTTATCGCCAGCATTTGAGCGAATTTTGTTAAGGTCCTCGCTCTGAATGCCCTCTGGCACCCTGTCGTCGCGCTCCTCCTGCGAAAGGAAAAAATCCTCAAATATTTTGTAGATGCCATAGCCAACCGTGTCCTGCACGACGGTGCCTTCGTACTTTACAACAAAATCGTCGACCAGAGCTCGGCTGACGTTGTCAACCAGAAAGTTGTTGGCATGGCCTCCGCTCAAGTCGATGTTGAAGCGCAGCGCCAGCGAGCCAGGCACAATGACCTCGTTTTCGTTCAGCTTGGGCACTGAAACATACAACGTTTCCTCTGGATTGGCTTCTGTGCGGTCAAAAGTGATTCGTTTTACCGCGCGCTCGGCTTTCAGTGCGCCGAGTATTTTCTCTGTGCGTCCCGGTCGAAGGTTTTCTTGAACAGCAGCCATCTCTCGATTGGTTTTATTGTTAAATTGAAAAGTTTAATTTAAAAATATATATATATAAATTAAGCGATGGCAAAAGGTGGTGGTGATTTTGGATTCGAGGACCCTGATTTGGACCAAGATCTTGACCACAACAGTGATAACGATGATGAAGAGGAACAAGAGGTCGACACAACCCGACCATTTCAGCCCGGGGAGGCATCCACACCCTACCATGGGGGTGAACAACATGAAATGCAAACGATGCAGCACGAACAGAGCGGGCTGCCTGACACATCCTACGAAGAAACACCTTTTCTTGAAAGAACCCCTTCGATAAGTGATCTTCAAAAAGACAAGTTTTTTGCGGCAAAAACTTAAAAAAGCTGTAGACACGATAAAAGGCAAATTCCCCAAAGCAAATTTTGAAAAAATTAGAATTAGAAGAGGCACTGGGAAAAATGAGGGAAGAAAATTGTTGCTATAGGAACTAAAAAAGGCGAGTACAAGATTCTAAAAGATAATGAGTCAGGCTTCATGAAAAACTTTTTAGACAGCTTCAAAGATGAACTTGGGCCGTCAGCTGAAGATCTTATTGCTCAAGAAAATGAAGAGCATAAGAGATGAACGTCAATAAAGATTAAGAGAAGCTGAAAGTCAAGTACAAGAGGCAGAAAAAATTGCCATGCAGAAAAAGAAAAAGCCACCGAAGAAGTAGAAGATCTCAGAATAAGAATCGAGCGAACAAACGCCAAGATGGATCAACTTGGGTCAAATGTTGAAAATGAATCAGAATTGGGCAGACTTAATCAACTAAAAAAAAATCTTGAAAAGGATTTTGAAAACGCAAAAAAAGAAGTTGCTGCTCTTGAAAAACAAGCTAAGGAGAAGGCAAAAGAACAAACACGAGCCGACCAACTAAGGGCAAGCCTCGCTGCCAAAGAGAGCGAAAGAAACACTTTTCAAGAAAGGCTCAACGACACAAGAGGGTTGGATGATCTTAAAGAGCAAGAAGATGAGCTCAAGCACCAAAACGAGGAAGACAAAAAAATTATTGAGGATGAGAATGCCTCCCCCACTGACAAACAAGCAGCGGAAGAAAGAGTCGCGGAAAGAACCGAGGAACTTGGACGCTTGCAAACGCAGATTGCCGAAAGAGAAAGAGCGCTTCCACTTCGTGAGAGGATCAAAGAGATCTTCAAAAAACATGGCGTGACATTAACAGCAATACTTCTGGCTGCTGGTGTCACGATTGGTTCTGTTATTGGAGCCATTACAAACGCGTTGAAGGCCACCGGCAAAGCGTTGGGAAAAGGCCTAAGTGATATTGGCTCAAAGGTAGCATCAGCTCTGCCTGGTCTTATTGGCTCGATTGCGAAATTTCTTTTCAAAACCGCTGGTCAAGTAATTGGATTTCTTGCAGAGCACACCTGGCTGCTTATCCTTGCTGTGGTTGCTTTTCTTGTTGAAAAATACATCAAAAAGAGACGTTAACGCATAAGGGTGTAGAGCAAAGCTGCTGCTCCAACCGCGCCAACAGCAACAGTTGCTTTGTTTATTTCGTGTGAATCATTGGCTACGGCCTTCGTAGCTTTAGCGCTTTGCGCGTTGCCGTCCTTTGGGGGGGCGCTAGCTGGTGTTTCAGCAGCGCTTGCGGCGGGTGCCTGATTTTTTTTTGCTGTGGCGCTCTTGTGTATTGGATTTGAAGGGTGGCTGTTTGGTGGGTTGATTTTTGATTTTCCTCCGGCCATCAGTTTAAGAGCTGCTTTTTTTGTAGCTTTATTAACCTCATCATTCACTCCTAATTTCATCCCAACAACAGCCTGCTTAAGCTGGTTATTGTAGCCAACAACGCTTTCTGTGTTTATCACCATACGAGCGGGCATCAGCCAGGCACCTGGGCAGACTGCAAGGTTAAGCCGAACCTTAGCTTCGTCGATGGCTAGTTGGTATCTTTGGACCGACTTTGCCAGATCAGGTTGCCTTATAGCGTCTTCAACCAACACGAGGAACTCACTTTGCGCTTCCTTTGCACGGCCGCCTGTTCCAAGTATGCTACTTCGAACGTTCACCTGCGAACCGAGAATACAGTAGACAAAAGCCTCTATCGACTGGTTTACTCTCGACAAACCTGCCTGAGTAAGCCCTTCAGTGCCGTTAGGACAAAACCAGTCTGCCTGTGCATATGCAGCGTCGTCTGGCTCGATGTATTGAATCAAGTTACCTTTGCTTGCAGTTCCACCTTCATCCGAAAATTTATCGTAATCGGGGTATTTTGCCCCAGTTTTGTTTGGTCCAATGTTAGTAATCCAGATATAAACGTTACCAAGTCCGTGGTTTGCGCCTGTTGTGAAACGGAAATCGCTTGACGGGTCGACACCGAACTCAGCGCATATTCTTTTGTAAGAAGCCACGTCGTACTTGTTGTCGAACTGGCTAAAAGTGGGGTCGCCTGGCAAGGCGCTTACGCTCTGAATTCCCCCCATCTGAAACAATATTCGCCTTATCGTGAAATAAACGTGAAAAAGATAAAAATTACGCACAATCGGTGGCAAGCTAAGAGCTGAGTGCTCTTCATCGAAAATATCTCGACTTATACCGCAGCCTGTTGTCGCGCACCATACCGCAAAGTTAAGTTGCTGTGGCCAATAGCCCATATTTTGGCTAGCAAGCCACCTTTTTGACTCTTTTCCTGATGTATGCTTCAGTTTTGTTTTTTGAAAAATCTCTCTTAATTTCGTTGTGAAATATTGGTCTGGTGTGACGTAGATGTTGATTTTGCTGTTAAATATTTTTTTCAAACTCGGTGCGGCTTCGTGAAATCCAACCGCGGGAATTGGCAAAGATGAGCCTTTTGCGCCGCTTGGTGACAGCTGTTGTGGAAAACCGCCTGAAATTTGATTCACCCCCAGTGCTTTTTTCATCTCTGGGCTCCAATATTTGCTGTCAGAGCCAAAAACATTTATCAAATGGCCTTGCCCTGCCTTGTAATAAATGTCTGCCGTTGCTGTGTGGTTGTACGCGAACTCAACCTGTGCAACAAATTTTGTTCGGTCAGAGTTTGGATATTTTGCAAGAAAAGGTTTCCATGCATTGTCTTTTGCCGCTTTAGAAATTGTAGTTGCTTCTGGGGTTTTCATCCACTTCATAAAACCTCTTGTTTTTGCATCCATGGTCCTCTTTTATATTAAACATTTTTTATTTTTATTTAATATAAAAATGGTTGTGCTGACTGTTACCACAAAAGAAAATCCGAACACTGTTTATTTTGACCAGCCTATTCCAAAACCAAGCTATATCCGGCTTTTAAGTTGTTCTCTTTACAACAGCTGGAATAGTTTGGAAAAGGATGGAATAGTTTTTTATAAACAAGTGAACAAGGAAGAAAAGGCGCGTTATATACGGCAAGGAAACTTCTCACTCGATGACATTGGGAGTATTTTTGAAAAAGGATTTCCAGAGAAAAACATGTTTTCTGTAACAAAAGGCATTGCAGGCCGTTCATTGATAATAAAAGCAAAAGAGCCCAATTTAAAAACTTTTGGACTGAACGAAAGTCTTATTAAGTTCTTTAATTTGCCTGGGTTTGAGAATTACGCAAGTATTGAAAAGGAATTTTTTGAAACAATTGAGGTAAATAATGTTTCAAATCCTAAAAATTACTTCATCAACTGTGACCTTATCGACAAGCAACAAAGCTTGCTAAATGGTAAGCCATCAAGCCTTTTAGCGTTTTTTGACATACGTGGAAAACCGTATGAAAAAGTTTATTACCAAAATACACATTTTAACGTCTTGCGCGACATTTCTGCTGAAGAAAATGTATCATCTCTGACTCTTTCGATTAGAGATGAGAATGGAAAGCCATTCGATTTTAACGGCACAAATCTTACATATGAGTTGGAATTGAATTAAATTAAATACAAAAATAACTTTTATGTATACGAGGCCATGTCATCTGCTAATGTTCTCCCGAGTGCCCCTGCTTATGGTGATCGCGAAGAAAACAGCGTAAAACAAACACTGTATCCCGCTTTGCCAAATCAACCAGAAAACTTTAGGTTAACAAAAATCAATCAAATTTGTTCAGAATTTGACAAAGAAGTTGCAAAATACCGAGCTGTTTTGAAAAAGTATAAAAAGGTGAAGTCTTTTTTTCATTATTCCGCAATTTCAATGGGTGGTTTGTCCAGTGTTCTCTCTGCTTCCAGCCTTGGAACAGCGGTAACAGTCGTTGGTTTGCCGGTAAGCGTTCCTCTCGCAGCATGTGCTGCAATTACAGGCGTTTTGTCAGCCGCTTTCACTGGAGCGAGCAAAAAACTTGAACCAAAAATTTTGAAAAATAATGAAATTACTTCTCTTGCTGTTGCCAAACGGGAAACTGTCAATAGACTTGTTTCTGCCGCTCTCATTGACAATAAAGTTGATGACAAAGAGTTTCAAATTATTTTGGATGAATATTCTCGTTACATGGCCCTCAAAGAGACTGTTCGCATGCACCTTACAAAAAATTTAAGCCAAAAAAAGTCATCCCCACAGCCTGACATTGAGAAACTGAGACAGGAAATTCGACAAGAAGAATTAGATAGGTTAAAAAAAAGAATATCAGCAGAGTCGAAATCAGATTTGAGAAAATAAACACTGGATTTAATCTGAGTGTTCAGAAAAATAAAATTAACGCATGACACAAATCGTGACATTGTGTTACACACAGCGTGACATTGTGTGACACAGAGCGTGACAGTCACGCGTGACGTTGCGTGACAGGTCAAACGAAAGGGCAAAACCCTGGTCGGGGGGTGCTCGTTGGCTGTTTCTTGCCTAGCCCCGGCTAGGACTTTTTCCCCGCCGCTGACAAGGCGGCTGTCCCACATTTTTACCTCTGCCGAGGTTTGAAATCCCGAGGAATTTCTGAGCACCCCCACGTTATCAGTAGGGCCGAGGCGGGTTCACCCAGGGGTATCTCCCACTGAAAGGAGTCCCCCTATACCCCGTAATTCACCATCCGCACAAGCCATTATAACAGGATTCAAGTGGTTGGCCATCCACTACCTCCCTTGACTTCACCAGAATTTGTGAACTAACAAAAAATTACGGCCGCGTTAACTTATATATAGTTCACTTTGTCACGTTTTTCACTTGTGGTACCCTTTCACCTATTTTGAGCAAGTACGCATGCGCTTTTGGGCATCAGGATGATGTCATCATTAATTAGACACTTGGTAAAGTTTGGTAAATAGGCTAAAATGTTGGTGCTTTTCCAAGCGATTTGCTTTATTTTAACCGAACTTTCTACTCCCGTTTGGCAAAATGAGGTCAGACAGATAACATATCAAGTCGTGGAAGCAATGCTTGAAGCAGAAAAAAAATAAACAGGCCCGATTGAGTCCGATGTTTCGGGAAAGTTCTTTCGATCGATCGATAAACTTCTGTGATCAAATCCTGTTATTTCTCGATTTCTTCTCTTCGCTTCACTTCGGCAGCTTCTGTGGGGGCACAAAAAATTACAGCGCGTTAACTGAGCGTATTTTTTTTGTAATATCTGTTCTGTTTCGTTTTTTATCGACCCAAACACTAAATCCTGATTAGGCCGCCATGTTTCTTTCTGCTCGTCCAAGGGCCTGAGAACTAGAAATATGGTTTCCAGACTCTCTCTGAAAATGTCACGCAACTCACCGGAGCGTGCAAGTTTTGTTTAGCTTGTTAAAACGTTTGCGACAACACTGCTGTCTAATTTTTTTAATTTTTCAATCAGCTCGTCTGTTAAAAAGATTGTTATTTGTTTTTCATTTTCTTTAGTTTTTTTGTATGTTGTAAACGCTTTTCCATGAGATCTTTTCAAGTTTTTCTTTACATTCAAGTTAATTTCTCCAGTTCTCCCTCTTCCCATCTTCGTTTACTCAATAAGAGCATTTGTTCAATTGAAAAATAATTCTGGCGCGCCTGTTCTTTGGGGCTTGGCGGGGGCCACTTGTTTTAGGACAGTCCTCAACAAGTGTTAAAAGGGTGCCTTTTTGCCTAGATACATGTGCATGGGTTGAAAGGCTGTCATCTAACCCCGACACACTTGCAATATGAGGGTTTTGGACGCAAATCCAAAAAAACAGTGAGGGGCGAGAATGGCGAAGCCGGCAGGCGAGCCAGGCGAAGCCCCGAACGCATTTTTTTGGATTTGCGCCAAAACCCTCATATTGCAAGTGTGTAGGGAGAATAAGAACGGCAGTTAAAGTCGGGTTTTTATCAAAAGGTGGGTTCTGTTGATATGACTGGGGAGGTCACTACTGAGCGTTGCAAGGCTAAAATTACTACGATTATACAAGAGCATAATGGTATAATAAGTGAATTTGAGAGAAAATTATTGATGGGGGTAGGTGGGGAGCATCCAATATTGCCTAGTTTGAATTTGATGCCTAAAGTTCACAAGTTATCAGATCCTGCATGTCAAGACAACAAGGTAGAGTTAAGGGGAAGGCCCATAGTACAGTCAACTCTCGCCTTGCGGACACCCCGTTATTGCCGACACTCTCTATTACGGACAAAATCCAGATCCCCGGCGAAAGAGGTTTGACTGGAAATGACTCCCGCTATTACGGACTCTCGCTATAACGGACACTAAACGACGCCCCGAGCGTGTCCGCTATAACGAGAGTTGACTGTAACTGGATATGGGTGGTGCACTGTAGGGGCCTCTAAATTATTGCAAAAAAATGACAAGTAATCTTGGAAAAATTAAAGGATAGAATGACAAGTGAGGGGTTTATAGTACAATACTGAATAGTAGTAAGGATCTAGTAGATTTAATTAAGGAAATTCCTGTAAAGGAAAATGATAGTATTATGTTTGTGACCTTTGATTTCAAGGATTTGTACACGAATATCTTATTTAATGATGCACAAAGGGTTATTAAGGATTGTTGCGAAACCTTTGGGGTAGGGGATGATGAGTTGCATTTAATTTTGGATTTGTACAATTTTTGTAATGATTGCAATTATTTTAATGTTGGTAATGTTTTTAAAGCCAATCAAAATCTATCCGGCAACGGAACTCTCGAAGGTTGCTCGCTTCCTCAAGCTTGCGCAGTAAAAAGCGAAGATCCAAGGTACGAGTTTGAAGAAATGACAGGCCAAACGGGAAACCACGCAGCGCGGACTAATGACCTCTAAACACTTCCTTGGCCACAGTCTTACGGCTCGATTCAATACATAATGCCTCCGAATAAAAACAGTGCCCCTCAGAAAAGACAGTCAGAAAGAAATTCAGAAGCTAATAAGGTCGAAATACCGAATTAAACATAAGAACGGCAAATGTAAAAATGTTACGAACGTAGGAGTTGTGTAGGGCCGTCACCTTCATTTACCAAATTATTTTTTTCGCGGCCACTGGCACATGTACAGTAACCGTCGCAGTACCATCAACAAAATAGGAACAAAACATTTAGTTTTGGCAAGTCGTAAACAAATGGCTTGTCGTGTCGGCTTCATATAAAATTAATTTGCTGTAAAAATCTGTAAACCATTCAGTCTCATCCAGTTTACAAACACTTCGCCAATTTGTTCATCAAATAGTACCTTGTCTGCAGTCTGCAATCTGCAATTTGTACCCAGTCTGCAGTCCCCAGTCTGCAGTCTGCATTTTGTACTGACCAGTTTGTAACTGTTACACGACGTACCATCCGCTGACCAACTCGTTTTCTTTGTTTTGCCGTGAGTTAACTTTGTGTTCCCGTCAAATAACATTGTCTTGCCGTGAGTTACGTTTGTAGTGCCGTGACTTTTTGTTTTGCTGTGACAATAATTATGACCAACCAATAACAGCTGGCGATACCTCAAGATCTTTGTAGCTTACGCTGAAAGTTTTGGATTTCTGAATTATCACCTTTTGAAGATAATTTGTGATATAATTAGAGTCAGAAGCATATCACCTCGTTCTAGGTGATATGCTTCTGTTAGAGTACAAAGGGTCTCTGAAGAGCCCTTGGCTGGGTAGTCCAGTCCCTGAACTCTCTCTTGCGCGCGCTCTTTAATTATCGGGGTTGAACTCAGGCGCGCAAAGAGAGTCCAGGATAACTTGCATGCGCATGCTCAGAACGAACCAATCAGAAGCAAAGAGTGTGGCGTCACTCGCTTGGTACGCTCGCGCTTGGTTAAGAATGCTCGCTCAAACTGATGACGAATTCAACTACGCGACCAAAACCAATTCAATAAACAGTTACAAAACTAGGAAAAGTTGACGGATAGCGATTTGTGTTTTGGCCGTCAGCTTTTAGTAGACACTGACTGGAAAGCTAGGCTTTTTTAAATTTTTTCCGGTAATCCTGCTTTAGTACACGGTCGCGTAGTTGAATCCGTCATCTGTGCGCGCGCGTTTTCAAAAATGCTGCCAAATATGGTTTTCCCCCCAATTTTGGGGGGGAAAACTGGCGCAAGTTATTCTGGACTCTCTCTTCGCACGTCTGTGTCAGCCCCTATTATAGGGCGCGCGGAAGAGAGAGTTCAGGGACTGGGCTATTGGCTGGGGCGAAACACTGCGTCAAACTTGCCACGAACTATTTTGTCACAAATTGTGTTTTTGGCTGTTCATTAATATTAACCATCACGAGGAGAAGTTCTTTTGCTTCCCACGACTTTTACCCACACGTACACCCACGTTTTCACCCACACCCACGATCCACGACTTCAATCCACGACTGTTAGCTATACACTCTTTTAATACATCATCAGAAACGTGCCAAGATCGCACGGTTCTGGTTTGTCTTTTCTCCAAATATTATCACACAATGTTTGATCCGAGTACGATATCGCTACGGAACTTGCTAAGACAGCGTTACCTGCCGTTTATTCATCTCTCCTTTACATA
Source organism: Oculina patagonica (assembly GCF_052425735.1). Classification (NCBI taxonomy): domain Eukaryota; kingdom Metazoa; phylum Cnidaria; class Anthozoa; order Scleractinia; family Oculinidae; genus Oculina; species Oculina patagonica. The sequence goes on from NC_135759.1 coordinate 21,929,198, forward strand.
GTGACAGTAAACAACACAATTCATCTCGAACCAGTCAGTCGACCATTTCAGACAATTTATCCGTGTGAAAACGGTCTGCCCTTTTTAAAACATCACGCTATACAACTCAGAAGATATCAGACACGTGACAAGATTGCAAGGTTCTGGTTTGTCCCGTTTCCAAATATAATCACACAATATTTGATCCGTATTCGATATCGTCTGTAGAATTTTTGTGAAACTGGATCCCCTCTAAGAAAAAGACTGAAAGAATTTCGTGAAAACTTAAGTTTAAAACTGGCGCTGTTTATAATTATTAATAGAGTCATTATGTTGTTGAAATTTGCCTGGGTAGATAACCTTTTTTTTTTTTCAAGACAAAACGTGAATGCATTTCAACAATAAATTGTGTATTACTGACCGGGCCACATGCTTAGCCGACATGCATGCATGTTAATGACCGAATATGACTGAACAAGAAAATAGGAAGAGGAAATTCTTTAAATTGTATTTAATTTCAGTTAACTGATTAATGACGGGTTTTGTGAAAAGGTAACTGGCCTGGATCGTCCGAATAAGTGTTGAAAGGTGTAGAGAGAAGGCAGGTTTTATCTCTTAGACGGATCCTCGTTATTTATTTTATTCATGAATATGAAAGGCGGTTAAAAAAGTGGTGTTGAAATTGAATAAAACCCCTCGTTATTTACACGAAACGATGAAAACACCAATTAAGGGATCAACATTTTTTTACTGTTTGTTGGGCGTCAAAAAATAGCTTGTCTGAAATGTTGTTTATTGTTTAGAAATCTTCTTCATTTGTTATGTCGCTTAACTTTATTCGTTGAATATAATGAGAAAATTTCAATTTAATGTGCTTAAAATTTTGAGAGGGAGCGACTTTGGAATTGAAATTTAATTAACGACTAGGGAAAGCTGTCTTTTCAAATTCCATGTTTGCCTGTCGCTTTATATTTAAAATTTGTATCAGTAGATTCACTAGCAGTCTTTAACTGTTATGGGCTCTATGATTACTGCTAAACAGTCAATCGAAACATTAACTGTAATCAACGATCAGACCTTAGCTATAATATAGAGTATTTGAAATAGAGGCAAACCTAAGGGCCCTAATCGGGTGCGTCTCTAATGACTTTAAACAATTTAAAAATATCGAACCTGAAGTCGCCCACATGGAAAGTTAAAGTCTACGAAGAGGAAGACCTGAGACCTGCAGCTACCACTGAGCTAAAACAAAACACCTGAAACTCAGCTTATAACTTAAGCCCAGTCAAACTAAAGCACGAAGAGAGGGAGAGCGAGTGACTTTGAAATTAATTGAAGTTGAGTTAAACCTAGGTAAGTAAACGTTAATTTTTGGAATCATTTAAATATAGCTTCTCTCCGCCCAAGAATTACCGCGCAAAATTAATTGAAGTTAAGTTAAGGGCTAGGTAAGTAAACGCTGACTAATATATAGGCCCTAAATTTAGATTATTAATCGCAAATTCTTCAATTCAATTTTTTTAAACAATATATAACAAATGAAGGGGTTTCCCGAAAAAAATTCAGATAACGTTTTCAGAATCATTTAAATATAATTTCTCTCCTCCCGATATACCGTCAAAAATTTATATAATTTTCACCCGATTATTACATCATTGGGGCTCTACCGCCTCCTTTATTTTACTTTAATTCTGGCGTAAGTGTTTTCGCCGATTCGGTGCCATTATTGAGGGGTTTTTGCAATAGCCTAGTATAATCATAAAGAAATCATATGACGAGATTCCTGTTAGAGCTAGAAACCAGATTTTTTCTCTGCAATTTTTAAGTCGTTCTAAACTTAGTACTTTAATGGGCGATCAGTCAGTTCAAGAGAAAATTATGTTTTCATTACTGGCTTTGGATCCCGACATAAAACGTTTTGTTTTCCATCAAATTAAATCAGATTCAAAAAATTTCGTTGTACTTTATCGAACAAAGTAGGTGCCTGCCCTCTCCCTTTATTTTCTTGTCTAGTAATTTGCGATCATCTACATTTATTTAACTAAACATGTGTAGCATTGTTAAAATGAAATCCTATTTTGACCTAAATTGGAAGAGTTTTTCCCGTCCATACTTAGTTATGTTTTCATCCACTAAACAAGAAAATTCAAACCAATGATTTTTTAAATACAATTACTACCTGTGAAAGTCAGTAAACTTGCAATAATTTCTAAAAAAAAATTACCTACCGCCTTTTTGTGACATGCATAAAATAGTATTGGGTCTAGTGTACAGCGACCATACCTGAAAATACCCTCAAGTGAATAAAAACCGCCAAAATGGAAGAATATTTTAAATAAAGGCAACCATATGATCTTGGTTCGTTTCTTACAACTACATACGAACAATAGAAGTCACTGTTGCGGACCTGTTGTCATCCGAAGGGCGTCTTCAAAACGAACACCTAAAACTTGAATTTACCTGAAACCTTAACTGACCGGAAGAAAAACTCAACGTCGTCCCGCCTTAACTTCCGTAACTATGGGCTCTAAATCTGACTCGTCAATCGAAAATGTTCAATATGTTCCCGATTTTATCGAAGCTAAAAAAACAAAGGCGATTTCTAAGTATTGCAGGGTAGGTTTTTAGACACATTTGAATGCGATTCAATCCTTTTAACAGACCGTCAAAAAATCGCACTCAAAAAGTTAGTACTTTCATTGATTTATACTATTATCGGTGGGTTTTTTGATCAATTTTACGCCAGTTTCTTTGTAATATTAATCAACCGCTTCACAGTACGTGTTTATGATAACCGTTAAAAAAGAATTTCGCTGTGCTTCAACCGAACAAATAATGCCCCTCGTCCTCGTCCTTTTCCGTTTTTTATCAATTGAAGTAGAGGAAATTAATTGAAAGCTTGTTGTTCATGGTCCAAACCAAACCAAGTTCTTCTATTTCAAGGTTAGGTTGCAATTTTACACAAGTACGTATACTCCCCGAATCTAGCGTTGAAAGGAGCATACGGGGTAGGGAAAGGGGGCTTTATCGATCAATGTGGGCACGAATTTTTTATTTAAATGTCAAAGGACCAAGTCGGCTTATTTTGCTTTGTTCCTCAATAACGATTCCCGGGGTAACGATTGTTTCACTTTACTTTTACCAACAGACTTTTGATTCGATTCATTTGTTCAATATGGTCAAAATTGATGGGAAAATAGTTTAGACAAATCTGTTTGATAGTACAATCGAAATTCAAGAACCGGATGATGTAATGCACTGAAAATACTTAAAAAGGTTTTAAGTGCCACTGTCAGAGAAAGTGTTCCAGACCTTGGAAGTCGGGGTCAACCGATTTTCTTGAAACTTACTGCAGAAGTTGGCCTTGATGAGATATTCTAAAAGCCATTTGGGTTTGGTTTTCTGACTTTTACTTTCAAAGTTCCAGGGGTGGTCCCATATTGAGCCTTCAAATCATGAAAAATCCTGCTTTTGAAGGAGTAAGTTTGCACTTGTATAAAATCAAACACACAAAACCTTTTGACTAAATACTTGTAGGCTGTGATTCTACTATAAATGCTCTTTCATTTCATATATGCTGCTTTGGCATAGAGGGTTCTGACAGTGTGAGGCATAACACGAAATTTGGCCAACTTTTGATGAGAAAACCACTACCCAAAATTGCCAAAATTTAGATGTTCATATTTTTTAACTGCCTAACTAGAAAAAAAGAACACTTATATCAGGAGTTATCCCAATGCATGTAGAACAAAATTCAGTTGAGAAAAATTTGGGCCGTGTAGTGTTTTAGTTCTTTAATGACCCATTTTGAAGCACACCCTGACCTAATTTGCATATTGTCAAAACCAAAAGTTTAACATTCATACTTATTTTATTTATCGTTAAACACTTTAATTTGCCTTGGCGAGGCTTAAAGTTCTTAGGAAAGCTATTATTAGCAGTAATAAGACGAGTAAACATAAATTTTGACTGTTAAAATTAGCAAAAATTAAAAAACACAATACTGAAAAAAATCAGTTTGTTCCCCTCCAAAGCTTGTTCCCTAAAATATAATGTGCATACAATACAGGAGTCCGTATAACGTCTACGTAATAGTTTACTATACTAATAAATACACTTCTTTGAAACATATCCATGCTGAACTTGCTAAAACTTAACTTACCAAAGCGTATTAAACGTTCTTATAGCAAAGGTAAATTTCCATATCTTTGAAAATCGTGCGAGTACAAACATCCTACGACCAAATCGTATTTCGCAATGATCGCTTCATTCTGCATTTGATAACAGAAGTCCTTAATAGTCCCTTACAATCAAGAAACGTTTCTGAAGCCGCTCAGTTCCTCGCCATTATGCCATAGTTTTGCTATTTTGGTTGCACGCTGTTCATCCGCCATTTTGGATATGGTCGCAAGAGAACTGGGGCGAGAGTCGCCTGGCTGAAAACGTGTGGACCCAACGTTTTTCAAACGAAACTTCCATAGAACTCATTAAAATACCTTAAAAATGTACTGAGAAAATTATTTTTGTTTTCAAATTAGCCTCTTTTGACGCTATGTTATAAACTTGTTGACATAATATTAAGACTTTTTCATTTTGGTCGCATTTTAGTGGACCTAGCCCCCGAGACCTAGCCTGGGAGGAACAATTGATAATGCGACACAAACCAAATGGCTTATTAAAATCATTCTTATAATGAAATGAAACAAGTATCAACACGTGTTTTATCTCTGGTGTCGAGTGAGGGCCATTAAAATATTCTCTTTTCAGCAGATTACACTTCAATAGGGTATAAAGGAACTACATCACAGTTGAAAAAAATGGCAATTTTTTAAAGTTTTTCGTCATAATCAGGCATTAAAAAAAACATCTGTGTTTTTTCTCAGGTTTTGATAACTTGCAGAATTACTCTGTTGCCATTTTTTATGTGAGAAAAAATATTATTTTTAGACAAACTTCAATTTGGAAGTAATTGAAAAATGGCTAAAAAACCCGTGGCTGATTGCTTGATCAAGAGGAGTGTACGTAAACGGCAGTGTCTGCCTTAAACATGCATGAACTTTACTCTGTCCTCCACAGAGGCCTCTTCTTTAATTTTTTGTAAGGGCTGGGAAATGGGGAGAGGTGAAAAGTTAGCGCGTGCCTGAGGAGTGAAAAACAAAAGCGCTCGGGGACACTGGGAAAGAAGGAAGGAAAAATCAATAGTAGTGCCTTCTGTCCTCAAATCCTAATATAAACGCTAACCATATCCGCATAATGTAATGTCACTTATATTAGAGTAACCGATGTGCTTTTTAAGCAAACGGCAATGGCTTGCACGACTCGAGGGCTCGCACATTGTCAAGATTCGATGGTAGGCTCTTACCGATAGTGCTCGTAAAAAAAGCATTAAATGCTTAAAGCAGTGCTCGTTTATTGCCAAAAAAGTGCTAAAATAATGCTAATTTTTTTTAAAAAAGTGCTCGTGGTTTACATAAAAATGCTCTCTCTTTTCCGATTTTTTTAAACATAGAATATTACGTTTTTCAGATTTTCAGTAACATTTTTCATTTTTTTGCCTTGGCTGGCTGTCTTCCATTGTTCCTCGATGAAAACGTGGATGACGCCATCTTGTATCGAGTGTGATGGACTGGGTTTTTAGAAGGAAAACGCTGACCTATCAAATATATTCCTCAGGCCTCCTCGGCTCCTGTGACTAAAATGAGGGCAAAATGCATCTGGGTTCTGGGAGGCTTTGGACGCCATAAAAAAAGTTAGATTGTGCTTTTTAACACAAAATTATACAAATAATCAGTCGAAAATCCAAAATAATGCTAGCAGTGCTTTTTGGGATAAAATGTATAAAAAAATTGCCCGCGAAGCCAAATAATGCCAAAAAAAGTGCTAGCACTATCGGTAAGAGCCTATTCGATGGCGTTTGCCTATAAGGGCCTGTTTACATGGAGAGAGGGTGCCCCGGCTAACCGAGTTACCCGGCTAGAAGGGGTGAAACATAGCCCGCTTTAACATGCAGAATTCACAGCCCTTCTACCCGAGTTAAGACAGCGTCAGTAAAGCGTGTCACAGCGTGGGAAAACCATGTAGCTCCAAATGATTGAGAAAAATATGATTATTTACTAAATAATCAAGGCTAGCCGTCTTTAAACCTATTTTATTTTGATGTGCAAGCTCTTAGAACTTTACTACGTCCAATTATGGGGGAATTCAATCGAAATTCAACAGTCTTTGGCCGCCAAATTGAAATTAAATTTGCTGTTTCGTGAGTAAGGATAATCATTCCTACGAAAATTTCGAATTAATTGCTGTTGCTCAAAGAAAAATTTTCCAGCCTACAGATAAAACTAATTTGATCTAATTTTGGTCAAATAGCACTGTTTGGGTCCAGAATTTATAAATTTTATGCCAACACGCGCGAAGACTTATCCCGGCAAGCTGGGATAGCCCGGGCATAACCGTTTACATGGCAAAAAGCTATCTCGCCTAGAAGGGTGCCCCGGGCAAGTAGACCGAGTGCCTCGGCAAGGCGGGTTTCCCGTCTTGCATGTAAACGCTTCGATGCGTGTTTTAAAGAAACGTATGGAAAGTTGGCTCGCCCAGGGTAGCTCGGTTGGCCGGGTAACTCGGTTAGCCGGGGAACCCGCCTTCTATGTAAACAGGCCCGAAGTTCTACCCGCTGAACCCACGCAACAAGCCGGGAGGATTTAAACGCAGAAATTAATGGAAAATTAAAAACGTAACTGAACGCTTTATATCCCAGCTACATCATTCAAATTTGTTTGATTAAATATTTTGCTTAGAAGCTAGGCTCCTTCGGATAGTCCATCAGATTCCCATAAGACACTGTAATTTGTGACGGCGTTGCATATCCTTCCAGATGGCGGTAAAAACCGTGACCGGCCTGAAGATCTATTATTCTCGTGTTGTGCTAAAAATAATAATAAATACCGTGAGTCGTTATAGCAACACGCTTGGGAAGTCGTCGTTTAGTGTCCATATTAGCGAGAGTCCGTAATAGCGGGATGTGAGGGAAAAAACGTTAAGTAATATAGACTGTTTTTTTAAGAACTGTAACGTGCTCATCAACAGTTCTAGCAGAGAAAATACGCAGTAGCCGTTGGGTACGGAGCATGACAATGGTTGAAGGTTAATTCCGTTTAAGGTTGGCACTCGTCTGGAAGAAAAGGTTGCAGTAGTTTCCTAAATCTAACCTGAGTTGTCGTTTTTCTGTTGTAATTCACCAGTCAGGTCACTTTGACTGCTAAGCTGAAGGAAATGGTGAGCGCACCATTGACATGCATGTATACGAATGTGGCTATTCTTGCCAACTGCAACTAGGACTGGTTTTCGGTCTTGTGCATCATTGTAGAGCTGTGACAACACTTTGATGTCGATTGATGGCTCTTATCTACACCATATACAATATACATGCTGTTACTTGTTTCTCATCATTATATGAGCATGATTGTCATTTCAATATAATAAAAATTCAAATCAGTACTGCTTTTTGCGAATTTCCAGAGTTAAAACTGTCCCTAAAATCAGACGTTTACCTTTTTTTACTAGTTCTTCTGGCCGATCGTTAATTTATTTAGCTGTCTTAGCTTGGTGAGGCACACCATTATGATCATTACGTGTATTAAGTCAGTTTTAAACTCGAAAAAAAAACAGTAGAAATTTTAATTTTTAACGATATGACAGGCGGAAGTTCCAGGAATACGATTCAACATAAATCTAAAAACAAAAACAAAAACTCTTGAGCCACTGTTGGCCACCTAGTTGATTTTGGGGCCCGTGTCATATGCTTAACAGTCAAGTTCCACCCAGGTCTAATAAAATGTGACCAAAATGAAAGAGTGTCACGATCAGTTCTTTCTTTAAAGTTGAGCAAAGGACTTTTGTTGGAAAAAAAACCTCTGAACAGGAAAACTTCATAATGTAAAACGCGTAGGTTGAGTCCACACGTTTTTAGTCAGGCGACTCTCGACCCAGTTCTCTTGCGACCACATCCAAAATGGCGGATGGACAGTGTGCAGCCGAAACAGCAATAGCAAAGAACTGAGCGGCTTCAGAAATGTTATTTGATTGTAAGGGACTATAAAGGAATTCTGTCATCAAATGCAGAATGTAACGATCATCAGGAAGTACGATTACGCCGTAGGATGTTTGTACCCGCACGATCTTCAAAAACATGGAAACTTACTTTAAGTACTTAATACGCTTAAGCGCTTTGGTAAGTTAAGTTTTGGCAAGTTAAGCATGGATATGTTTAAAAGAAGTGTATTATATATATCACGTAGACCTTATACGGACTCCATTTATTGTATGCACATTATATTTTAAGGAATAAGCTTTTGAGAAGAACAAACTGATTTCATCAGTGTTGATTTTCTAATTATTGCTAATTTTAACAGTCAAAATTTATGTTTACTCGCCTTATTACTGCTAATAATAGCTTTCCTAAGAACTTTAAGCCTCGCCAAGGCAAATTAAAGTGTTAAAAAATAAATAAAATAAGTATGGATGTTAAACTTTTGGTTTTGACAATATGCAAATTAGGTCAGGGTGTGCTTCAAAATGGGTCATTAAAGAACTAAAACACTACACGGCCCAAATTTTTCTCAACTGAATTTTGTTCTACATGCATTGGAATAACTCCTGATATAAGTGTCCTTTTTTTCTAGTTAGGCAGTTAAAAAATATGGACATCTAAATTTTGGCAATTTTGGGTAGTGGTTTTCTCATCAAAAGTTGGCCAAATTTCGTGTTATGCCTCACACTGTCAGAACCCTCTATGCCAAATCAGCATATATGAAATGAAAGAGCATTTATAGTAGAATCACAGCCTACAAGTATTTAGTCAAAAGGTTTTGTGTGTTTGATTTTATACAAGTGCAAACTTACTCCTTCAAAAGCAGGATTTTTCATGATTTGAAGGCTCAATATGGGACCACCCCTGGAACTTTGAAAGTAAAAGTCAGAAAACCAAACCCAAATGGCTTTTAGAATATCTCATCAAGGCCAACTTCTGCAGTAAGTTTCAGGAAAATCGGTTGACCCCGACTTCCAAGGTCTGGAACACTTTCTCTGACAGTGGCACTTAAGTATTTGAAACAATTTTAGAGAGAAAGTTGACAAAAATAAAACTATATCATAGAAATTAAAAAAACAACCCCCTATGGTCTTAACCTGCCTCCAGCACTTCAGTGTTCATAGCATGTAGTTTTCTCTCAACAAGGAGCGGAGCTAAACGGTGTAATTTAGTACTAGGCAAATTGAAATTTCTCACTGATTTTTTAAATCCATTTCTCATTATAACGATATTATGTAGATTATAGCAAAGATGCATTGTATGTTAAAGATGAATTCCAGTCCGTACTGCGCAATCTCGGCTGCAATGTTTATCGGAGCCCAACACGAAGAAATGTTTACAAGCAAAATTAAAAATTCCGCGACAAACTTACCTTTTTCTTCATTATTAACGCCAGATATCCTTGCAGAACAAATAATAACGAGTAGAGGAACCTTGACACTATTTCAAACCGACGTTTCAGCTCATCGGAAATTCTTGAAGTAAACGAACTGTAATGGCGGACTAAAAAACTTCATGTATGTTGTCACCGAAGTGTAACGTTTCAACGAATTCAAAACAAAAACGAAAACAAACCCCGAGTCTGCGCAGTACGGACTGGAAATCAGTTTTAAAACAAGTAAGCTATTTTCATTTGGTAATAGTGCCGGTTTATTAGTTCTTACAGTGTGATCGTCCGGGTAAGAGTAATTCAGAAAAGAACTGTTGTTGGTGACTGACGTTTCGACAGCCTGAGTAAAAGTCATCTACAGAGTCAAGAGCAGTGGTAGTTTTACCTACAGACTTTTGTTCCGATTCATTTGTCCAAAATGGGCAAGATTGGAAGCAAAATAGCGTAGACAAATTTGTTTGTAGACAAATTGGTCAGTTTATTTTTTTAGTATTCTCCCTGAACTAATAATTCCAGGAATTTAGAAAATCTCAAAATCGATCACATGCTTATTTTCTTCATTCGCATTTCTTTTCGTGTGTTTTCAAGTGTGAATAAATACTCCAAATTATTCGCTACAAAATGTACTCCACTTTTACAGCCCTCATTGCGACAAGAAAACGAAAACTGATTTTGTACTCGATAAAGAATACGTTTGTATGCCATTAGTCGGAATTTTTTTTTTCAACCGTCAGAAACATCCACTGTTGGTTTTTGATTAAATTATTAACAGGCTGTTACATCGACCGTAAAATCGATGGAACGTCTGGCAGATAGAATTAAGGCTGAAATTTCACAATTCAACACAATCACGTATGATCAGAAGAGAGGAAGTTCTTTTTGTATAAATTCCCTTTTTATCTCGTTAACTTTGCAATAATATTTGGAAGGAAGAGAAATTTTTGGGTACCAGTAAAATTTTTTATCAGACTGTTAAATCGACCGTAAAATCATGGAATGCGTGCAGTTGAAATTAAGGTTGAGATTTCACAATCACAACCGATCAGAATCACCTACGATTTAGAAGAGAGCAAATTTCTTTTGTTTAAATCAATTTCCTATCTTGTTTACCTTGTAATGACATTTAAAATATGAAGAAAATATTGGGTACCAGTAAAAATCACTTACATATAACTGCAGAGCATAAAAATTGAAGTTTTGCCCATTAGGCCGTTTAATTTCAAAAACCTCTTGTTAGGAGCCAATGAGCTTCTCACACCAAATAACCCACGCGCTTACCTTAACGAGCTAAGAATTTTAAATGAACGGCTATTACTCTGTAAAAGCAAACCCACATTACAGTTCACAGTTCACAACAGCTTTCCGGCACCACAGAACAGGAGACATTGGAAGTATCAAACATCCTCAGGTTAGTAGAAAATATTGTCTCACAAAGATTGGCCAAGTTAACTTGGTATTTACCGGTATTTTTCTGTTCCAAATATTTTTTTACGCTCTGATTTTCTCATGTTAAAGTTATCTAAATTTATTTTCGGTACCTCCAACTTTTAAAAACGAATAATCGATAGAAACAGCGAATCAAAACCCAGTTTTTTTTTTTTCAATATCTACTTTTTAATTCAAGCCGCTATTGACGAAGACGATTGCAAAACAAGCCTTCTCTTACGGAGAAAAAAAATTACCAACTCAATTAAAATCGGTAATTGAATTATGTAGATTTCATTATAGACTCTCACGATTGATTGTCAAGTAGTGTGGTCTTATTCTTTATACCATGCCATAGAAAATACAGCCAACCAGAATACAGGAAAGCCATTGTATATTCGACGGTATTCAACCCAACCTTCCCATCGTGCGCTGCGATTGAATTCTCGACGAGATTTAGTAAGCGTATTTTCTATGGCATGGTATCAGTAAAATAGTTACACAACACTTTCTCGTGGTATACATATAGATTACTTCATAGAAAGTGCGCCGTACGGATTTATATTTACGAGTTGCAAAACTTTGGAAAACGAACGAGTGAGCGTAGCGAACGAGTGAGTTTTCCAAAGTTTTGCAACGAGTGAATAAAAATCCGTACAAAGCACTTTCTATGCTGTAATTTGTTTATTATATATATAAGGAGAATTCAACCATTGAACACTTTACGCCGACTTTTCCAGTTTATTACCTTTGACATACAACAGCTGCAGTTAACGGCGCGAGAAAACAAAGCTGCAAATGCACATAGCTTTACAACCGAATTCGCTATTTCAATAATATACATGTAAAAAAGAAAAATTACTGGCGACAAACATTCCTAGACAAAAACTTTATTTAAATAAACACACTGCATTACATTTACGTTAAAAACTTCGTATCGCATCGAACTCATCGATGAAACTTCGCCACAAGCGAATAAACTACTGGCGAATCAACTGGCGAATTGTGAACAAATTGTGACAACACAAGGAGTCGGTTAATTAAACAATAATTACGACGTAAATCCAGATTTAAAATGCAATTTACTTAACCAAGACGATCCCTACTCTGGTAAAGTACCTGAATATTCTTAGAAAGTCCGCGGATGTGTTGTAAGTTCCGATGAAAGTCTTGTCTTCGCTTTCACTTATCGACACCTCTGACACTTCGCCTTCACCTTTCCTCACTTCGCCTTTGAAGAATGATTTTTATCACTGCTGTATTCTTTAGGTTTTGCTTAGCGTGTTTCTGTTGGCTTGCATTTCCAGTAAGTTCTTAAAAGGCAAACTTTTGGAAAGGAAGAAAACGTGTAGCCATATTTTCAAAACATAAACTGCCGTCGAGAGCAAACTTTGCTGCTCGCTTTCTCGACCTCGTTGGAAACCATTTGAATTCTGGCGCTGTGATTGGTTGAGTCGTTCTACTCTAGATGCTGATTGGTTATATTTTTCACATGTGAAGAAAGCTATACGCGAAGCTGATTGGACGTATCGCTTTTTTCACATGTGAAATATAGCAAATATAGATTTCTATTTGCAAGGTTTATTGCTTAAAATTCTCGCTATATATATAATAATATGGAATATCCCACTTGTCACTTGTATTTTCTTGGTATACACACTCGCCTAAAGGCTCGTGTGTACACCGAGAAAATACAAGTGACTCGTGGGATATTCCATAGTATACCACTCGAAAGCGTTGCATAAATAACTAGTATATAACTTCTTTAGTTTGAATTTGTTTTCTCGAAATGCCATTGTATTTTATTTCACTATTGAATTTGAAAGCTGCCTCGAATGGTTTACAGACAGTACCAAATAGGATTTTACGTGTAATAGTTTAATAGGAAAAGATTCCCCACATATAACTGTTATATGGGCCAAGATTTCTCAGGACAGCACTCGGCATATGACTGACTTTTCCAAAACATCGCTTCCTATAAAAGCGCAAGTTTTCAAATCAAAACGGGGCCGGGGTTGAACAAAATTCTCAATCGGTGCGCTCGGTTGTTAAGAGCGATACCGTCAATGTGGCATGAATAATAAAATAGAACGGATAAAATGACTTTGGCTTCATTTTGCAGTGTTCCTCGTTACCATATTTTTACCTCCGTTTTATTCAGCACTTTTATTTCGTATTCTTCAATGTGGAGGCACGCGAGTTAACAAGATAAAGAGAGAAACGTTTAAGAAAATCAGAATCTGTTACTGGTTGAAAGACCGATATCTTCATTATCCTAAATGTTTTCAGTTTATTTCGGCAATTTTGAAAATGGGAAGTGATTACTCAATGCGGCGGAGTCGCGGAGAGGTTTTATAAGCTGAGCTCTGATATTTTAAGGGACTATGTAACGGATTTTAACTGATTTTTGAACCGCAAAAATTGATATTTCTGTCACAGGAAACCTAAAAATAATAATACATTTTTATAAAAAGTTGCTATATTAGAGCACTGAAACTGTTAACGAGCATCTTTAGCTGCGGATAGCTCGGATGGAAACGGATTGCAATTTGAAAACGTTAGGCAAACGATTTCAATTTTCCGCGCATCTTCGAAATATCGATATTTATAGCCGTAGCTTGATTTCTATCCGCAAATTAGGGTTTTATATTCCTTAAGATGTTCAAAGATAAGGTTTATTTAGGGTTAAGCTGCCTACCACTAATTTCAGAACAGTTTAGACAAAAAATCTGCGAGATCCCAGTGACATAGTCCCTTTAAGACCCCTTAAACGGTTTATTAGCCCGAGGCAAACTGCCTCAGATTTCTCGATTCCCTATACTCCCTTGTACTGATACAAGTAAAGATTTATTTGTAAAAACAATCGTCATTTCCATCTAGATTTTAGCGTTTCTTTTTTAATGTTCTCTATTATTCTAGAACTCTAGCAATTGCTCACAAAATTTTTAAAAATCTTATGTTGAAGTTTTCTTTTTTTAAAAAAAAAGGCAAGGTAAATTTTTGGTCCTCATTTCAATAACCTTAAAGAGTACAAGAGACGTATTCGTCTTTCACTGCAGGGTTAATTGCGACCAAAAACGGTGACAAAAAATAATGTAAATGCTCTTTTTATATAATGTTTTAAAACAATTATATTTCTTCAAGACAACGTATACTTTGGGTTCTCGCATTCACATTTTTTAACCGTCAAATGCATTGCGGCTGTTTGACTGTGTGATTAAATTGTAATTATTTACAGAGCATTTACTCGACCGTGAATTTGATGGAATAGACCAGTGGAAATAGTTCTGTCATTTCACTTACCGTTCAGGACACACTTCCACGTAAATCAACTAAATCAGCTTGTTTTTTGCAATAAACGGAATTTGTTCTGCTCCGGGACACCCTGTTAAAGCTACAATTTACTTGAATTTCCTTAGCTTCTTACGCCGGCAAAATGTTTTTGAAGTTTAAGTGGTTAGTTTCTACTGTGTCAACAGAGTTGACGAAGTGTTAACCGGTAGTTAAGCTCTGAAGTGTTATTTGAAGTGCAGTTCACACTGTACTTATATTTGAAAAGAAAAGGACATATTAATTAAAAATTCACACAAGAAAACTAATTAGTTTGCCTTAAAGCCCATTACAGTCATTAAATTATTCAGTATCAGACCAGGTGTTTAGTAAGAGCTTTTGTCTGATAACAAATAAACGCGTATTTTGTGGACTGGAAGTTTGCTTTTCAAGAGGTGTATTAACCAGAATACAATGAGGGTACTAGTACAAATTACATACAAAGCATATGCATTGTGGGCTGGTTTAATTTCAGTTTTCTTAATTAAACCGTTCAAACTTAAGAGCCTTGTTTTAAGGAGCCTATCAACAACTAACACCAAGCAACTAACACGCTACTTAACTTTAATGAGTTAACAGACTTATATTGAAGGCCTTTATTCTGTGGACTGAAAGATGACTATATTTCAGTTTATTCAGAAGGGGTTAGTAGAATTGCAATTTACTATTGTCTGGGATAAGCTCGATAAGATAAGTTCCTCATTTTATTACCATTTTAAATATTTTTCGACACAAACTCTGCTTCTTTCCTTAATAAAAAATAACCTGTAAATATAGTTTTGAGGCAACACTAAATGAATAAGTTAATAGGAACACAACAGGACAAAGCTTATTCCATTCTTTCTAACTAAAACCTTGGACAAAACTAGCTGAAAAAAGCGCATTTCGCGCATTTTTTACAAATGTCCTGACTTGCAAGCGGGTAAAAATATTTTATCCCCCTCTCCCCTCACCCAAATTGAGGTTTGCGCTTCGCTAGGCTTAGCTGTTTTCAAGACACGAAAGCATTAAAAACATTGAACAAAAAAACATTGTTTTGCTTCCGCTAGAAATCCTTTTATTCCAAGAAAAATAAGAATTTTTCTTGCGTTGACTCGAAAATTAGGCAAATTTCAAACCACTGGCGAAATTTGCTTTTACAATCCTTGCGTTTGCAAACGACTTTACAAAGAGGTAGACACTATCTATCGACAGTCGACAGAAAAACTTTTTATTTCATAAGAAAATAATTTCACGGCTGTAGCTAAATTTGCCAAACTAGAAAAATATTTCCGATAACACAAACTGACTTTCGGTAGGGTATTCGGGAATTCGGCTGGGTAAAACTTGACACGTGCATGGTGTAACTCCAACTTTTCATAATGCTCTGTTTTTCCTGACCAGCTCTCTTAGAATATCACCATCACTATCTTCATCCATTCACCTTCAACAATTAAGGAAAACTAAAATAGGGATTGAAAATTTATTAACCATTTAATTTTTCTTGCAGATTGCGTTATTGACACCACTTACTGCCACACCAGTGCGTGAGCAAACAGCCGGTAAAACTGAGCCATGTTTACTCCCGTGGTATTGTTGATTTGCCTCACAGTCATATCTATATCGACCGGTGCCCCAAGCAAAACCGAGGAGTTGGGAAAAGTAGTAGATCTTCGAGGGACCAACCTACTGGATGACTTTCAAGAACGCGAGACAACCATTTTTGAGCCTATCGATTCAGGATGCTTCATTGATGAAACGAAAGGTATTAAGGCCTCAAGAAAGTTCATGCAATATTATGAAAACAGCAACTCCTTCTACTCGTCTTTGGCCACCCAATCAGAATTAGACGCCTCGTTGCAGTCCTCATACACTCTGGGTGTGACCCTGAATGTTGCAACAAAGAGCAAAAGTTCGAAGGAACATAAGGTGAGTGGAATGTCTTTAAACGCACTGGCAGTGAACGAAAAGATCGTGGTGAAAAGAGGCTGTTTAGAAAGTGAAGACACAACATTAAAGAAAAGTTTTCTAGAGGACTTGGAAAGCTTGCCCTTGACAATTAATGCCCCCTGGAAAAGCAATTCCTGGGAAGCATATCACAGTTTCCTGAGAAAATACGGCTCCCATGTCATAACGTCTGTCACGCTTGGATCAAGCTTTAGACAAATGACATTTGCAGAGAGTGACAAGTCTTACAGTGAGCGAGAGTTTGAGGTGAAAAGTTGTATCTCGGTAGCAGGTGACACACCCGCTGGACAAGCCAGTTTCAAAGGTTGTACAGACATAACGTCAGAAGAAAAGAAAACGGCTAGCAGCATGAGCACAAGTGATAAAGTGTTCGTTTTGGGGGGAACTGCGGAAACCCGTAACAAACTGCTGGACCAGGAAACAAGGTCGGTCGAAGCGATTCAACAACTCTTGAACGAAGCCCCAAAATCTCCCGCATCCATCGAACACACCTTCTATGCGCTCTGGAACGTCTTACAAGGTCGTTTCAAACCACAATCAGCCAACCACATCAGGGGTTTAAACTTGGAGTACTACTATCTCGGCTTCTTGAATTATGGCTGTCCCTACCAAGAAGGTGGTGGCGTTGCATTTCAGAAATTCGACTACACCAAAAGTTCCACTAAAACCTCCCCAGCATTCGAGTGTTCCCTTGCTAAAGAGGGCTGCCACAGCAACAACGATTGTCATTACCACGTGGGCGTTTGGTGTTCGTGCCGTGGAAGCTCGTGTGTTCGCTACAAGACTGAAACGCAAGAGAACGGTTCCAAGAAGGAAGTTGCATATGCACAGACGTCAGATTGGGCATGGCATGGATGCGATTGGAAAACCTGGGGTTCTTACTGTACTTGCCAACAGAGTAAGGAGCGAAAGACCGTGTGGTCGAGGCCAAGCAAAGATGCCCCTGCACATAAAGCACGTCACCATGGCAACCATCACAAGGCAAAAGATCAAGGGCATAGGAAACCAAAAAGAAAAGAAGAATGAAATTAATCTTCCGCGTATTGTGATACTCTGAGTTCACATTGAAATGATGCACGTATAATTAAAGAATAGCGAGTAGACTGAAACATCGACTTGGTCATTAGATCAGACTTGTGCAACTATATAATATGTGCAACGTCGATCGGCTTAGTTTGATTGTATTAATATATGTTAGATAACAAATAAAACGTGCATCCACGCGAGTCAGCAGGCTTCTTCTTGTAACCCTAGTTATGCCAAACTGAAACTACTATTTATCGAAGGGTGGGAGGGGTCAAACATGCTCATTTTGGAAATCCGCGAGTCTGGTTGGTTCGCTCATCGTTGTCTAGTTGCCAGATAAAATACAACAAAAGAAGGAAAAATCGTTCTTGATTTTGGGCTAAAATAATCTTAAATTGTTATTTTTATGTTCTTTTTTTATAGGCGATAAATAAAAACTCGGGCTCGCAGTTTTATTTTTAAGTACAGCTCAGATCCGTCTTCACTCAGTTTTACCGATAAGGAATCCTGCAGTGGACTGACTTACACGTAAGGCAGTCTGTTGGAACACCATTGGTGAAATGAATCTCATTAGTAAGTACATGTATAGCGCGCTTGATGTGGTTCATGGATTGTAGAGGTATACAGCATGGGGCCTAGTTCTCGGCCGGGTCCATTTCTCTATCACTTCTCGTTTTTCTTTTCGCGTCACATTTGAATTTAAATTAAAAAAGTATTTTTTTTTTTTTTTTTCCAGAGATAGACTGATCATACATCACTTTTAATTTACCCTCGGATTTGAAGAGTAGCTTATACAGCTAATAATTATCTCTGAGCATATCACAGTAAGCACAGTACAACGGGCAAAGACCAGACCGCAACACCGAGAGCTCCATGCCCCACCTCTTTACGATTACGCCCCCTGCTTACCATATATAACCATGATTCCTTTACTTTCGCCATCTTGAGTCTTGTCTTTCCATTTTCCAAAAGACGCCAACACGCTGAGTTGACACGAAGATCAGGGTAAATTTTTTTTTCCGAAAACTTGCTTGTTTATGGCTCCTCAGAAAACATGGTTCCACTTAGATTCGTCTTTTATATTTTATCCGAATACACTTACCAAGTTTTTTACATATGAAGCGTTAGATGATCTAGCTTTTCTTGAAGTAAACGTCTTGCTGTATTTGAACGTTGTATTTTCGGCCTAAACTCACTCCTTACGAATATTTCCATGCGACTTTTCGTATTTTCCTATTCTCGGCCACAATGCTCGCAATCACCACTAAGCGCTTCAATTTTTAATATTATTTCATCTGCTGTGGCCAAAATGAATAAAACAAGTGTTTAAGACACTTTCACTGCACTTGGGAGAGTAATAAGGCGAGTTGCAAACTTTCTTTTCTAAAATAAAACAAAGCCGTTTGTGATCGTTATAACAAAAATAAGTTTTCTGGATAAAGCGATGAGCCTTTTAATAAAGAGAATTGGCCAAGAACTGGGCCTTCAAGCGAAGCCACCATTTTCGTTATTACTTTTACAAAGAAGTGTTGACCAGTCGATAGCATAACACGTAACAAATGAATGCTGAGGCTAGCTTTGAGCGAAATTTCAAGTTCCTGCAGTTCTTCTGAGGTGAGAAATACAATTCTACTTCTTTTGTGGCCGAACGGGCCACATACTGTATTCATGTGTAGCGCGCTTAATTGTTTCGCTTTGTGGCTTAAACAACATAGGTAGATATTAGATCTGCAGCGCCCTTGTTTCAGTTCATGGGTTATATAAGAACGTGTAGCGCGCTTGTTTCGCTTCCTGTCTAAAAGGACAAGGTATATACGCATGAACAGCGCAAATGTGTAGCGGGCTTGATTCGGTTCATGGGTAAAAGAACGAGGTTTAATTATGTGTAGCATACTTTTTTCAGCTCATTGATTAAAGAAATGGGTATATTCATTGTTTCGGCTCATTGATTAAAGAACGAGGTTTATTTATGTGTAGCGCGCTTGTTTCAGCTCATTGATTAAAGAAAGGGCTATATTCATGTGTAGGGCGCTTGTTTCGGCTCATTGATTAAAGAAAGGGGTATATTCATGTGTAGGGCGCTTGTCGTTTCGGCTCATTGATTGAAGAAATGGGTATACAGGTACTAGACTGTGTTTGGTTAGACCATTGTTAAACAGCAGGAGGTCAGTGCGTTCAGGTGACTTGCTTTCGGACCCTTCCGAAAACCTCCAAGGCAACGGTTTTAAAATCGTGATAAGGACAAAGCCTTTACAATCCTGCAAGCTAAGATCCGTTTTTTAAGCCCTACTTTCGAGAGATTTTGTTAACAGGCCATATAGATTTGAAATGACCTGCAACATTTGGTTCTTTGAAAATTTGAAAACCAATCGTGCCTGCCCATTGTCAGAAAAATCGCCCGGAAACTGGTAGAAAAAGCAAAATAATTCAAATACACATGCGTTGATTAAAAAATACTTACCTCTTACCAACCGATCGAGCGCGAGGGCCGTACTGAGGAATATTGGCCCGAGGTCGTAGCAGTACGGACCGAGCATAGCAAAGTCCGTACAAAAACGACCGAAGGCCATACGAGCCTAGTACGAGCCTAGTACGGCTCGAGCAAGCTAGGTTAATCAGGGGCACCCAACAGATCGTTTCGGTGAATATCTGTTCGGAAGACCTATAATCGCCTTCGAATTTCGGATTAAAATGTGATGAAAAACTGGATATTTCTACAGCTCAATCTTTCGTGACATGGAAAAAGTAATGCCTATTGTTTACGGAGAGCGAAAAATGTTGTTTGGGCATGAAAAAAGGTCAGCTACGATTTTCGAGAACGCAATAGCGGCTCGTAAATTCGGGTAATAATATTTCGTTCCCTAAAATTTTCTGAAGTTTGAAAGTTCAGCTAGCGTTTCCGAAAAGATACACTTTTCTTAGCATTTAAAAACAAGGCTTAAAAACGCATAAATAGGACACTTACAACGTAAAAACGGTGTTTCGACACCTATAGTAAAATTTTCTCCTTGGATGCCCCTGGTTAGTAAGTGGTTTATTACATGGCACTCGGGCCATGCTTGTTCATTTTTCTGTTAAAAAAGCACTTCCGGTGACTTGCATTCAAAGTGATTCCTCCGTAACGTGTATATGTTGACGCGATCAACTCAGAAAGAACAAGCAACCACGAGTTTGAAAACAAATTTATATCGATCGATAGTGGCGAAGAAGACGAATATTCACCAAGCGGACTTTTATTCAATGCAGAAACTGGAACAGGCGTCGCCAAAAGCCAGGAGACCCCAGGAAGCAGAACTAGCGATCCTGAACGTTCTGATTGGAAGTTCCAAACTATCGGACTTCCGGTTGAATTGCGTGTGCCTGGCTTTCAAAAACATGACTCAACAAACTCCTTGGTGATTTTACTTCCGGCCATTTGAACTGTTTTTCAGTAAAGCTAATCAAAATCTATCCGGCAACGGAACTCTCGAAGGTCGCTCGCTTTCTCAAGCATGCGCAGTAAAAAGCGAAGATCCAAGGTACGAGTTTGAGGAAATGACAGCTTCTTTTGCAGAGTTGACGGAGAACGATTTGAAATTTCTACAAGGCGAAATGGGAAACCACGAAGCGCGGACAAATGACCAGTCTTAACGCTTTCTTGGCCACAGTCTTACGGCTCTATTCAATGCCTCCAAATAAAAACAGCGCCCCTCAGAAAAGACAGTCAGAAAGAAGTCAGAAGCAAATATTAAGGTCGCAAGACCGAATCCGTCGCTGTACCACCACCAAAAATAGTAAACAAATACATGTAACAAATGGCTTGTCGTGTCGGCTTCGTATAAAATAAATTTGCTGTAAAAATCTGTAAACCATTTAATCTCATCCAGTTTAGAAACACTTTGCCAATTTGGTGATCAAATAGTACATCGTCTGCAGAATACAAAGGAATTCTGAAGAGCCCTTAACCGGGGCGAAACACTGTGTCAAACTTGCCACGAACTATTTTGTCATTATTTGTCATTTGTCATTAAATTATGATTTTGGTTGGTCATAAATATTAACCATCACGAGGAGAAGTTTTTTCTGCTACCCACGACTTTTATCCACACGTTCACCCACGTTTTCACCCACACACACGATCCACGACTTCGACCCACGACTGTTAGCTGTACACTATTTTAATACATCGCGCTATGCAACTCAGAAGATATCAGAAACCTGCCAAGATCGCACGGTTCTGGTTTGTCTCTTCTCCAAATATTTTCACACAATGTTTGATCCGAATACGATATCGCTACGGAACTTGCTGAGACAGCGTTACCTGCCGTTTATTCATCTCTTCCTTAACATAGTGTCTATAAACAATAAAATTCATCCCGGAACATTCATTCGTCTATGTCAGATAATTTATCCCGTGTGAAAACGGTCTGCCCCATTGAAAATGCTGTTACCAACCTCTATATCTTGTTTTTAACAGTCAACTTCACATCGCCGTTCGTCACAATGATTTTACAGTAATTACAATACCACATTTTAGTGCTTGTTTTGTCGTCATCCACGTCCGTCAGGTTATTGTTAGCTGGGCAAGCTCCCGTAAGCGGCCATATATCCCTTACACCTCAAGTGGCTGCTTACGAGAACCATTCTCGTAAGCGGCCAGCTCCAGTTACGGACACTTTTTCGCGTCCCGAGGGTGTCCGCTTACGAGAGCTTCGACTGTACTGGCCGGGCCACATGTTTATTTACATGCAAGCATGTTAATGACCGAACTGATATGACACGGCGAGAAAACTTCGTTAGGGGCGTGTTTAAAACACGAAATGGCGAAATGGCAAAACGACGAAACGGCGAAATGACGAAATAATGTGGAGAAATTGTGGACACTGCAGGGCAGAGTTTGTTTAGGGAGTGTTCGTGACATGCCAATTACGCGTAAAAAATCCAAGCTCGCTTTTGGCTGGCTGCCGCGATGTCTCGTCACGGCAAAGGTCGGTTAAAAATGGCGGACAAAAAACAAAACAAAGACGCGTCGTCAGAAGAAACTCTGTCGATCGCTCTCTTATATTCTTTTCTCAGAGGTTTTGTCCCACAGAATAAACAAAAAGAGGGTAGTGAAACCGTGACAGGGAGATTTTTATCGAATGGAGACTATTTAAAGCCGGGAATGACAACCAGCACGTTTCGTATTTGTTTGGGATTAAATATATTTTGTATTAATAGCGCGAAATTCCCAGTTTACCTCGGCTGAGGTACCAGGGAGCCGCTAAAACTATAAAGCAAATTTATATGTAATATAAATGCCAATTTACATGTAATATAAATTAAAGTTAATGTGACAACCATGAAAGGAGTTCAGAGAAGTCATAAGATCACTCTATTCAAATATGCAGATCTGTCACGTAATATGCTGCAAGACTATCACTCTTGCGTTACATTCAAAGGTCAAATTCACTTCTAGAGTGTGATGCGCTATTTGGGCTGGCCAATCACATCGCCCCCTTTTCTATTATGTCAATCAAGGCCATGCGGTTTTATCTAGACTTGAGTAGTTTTACTTCAAATTCTCTGAGCTCCGTAGAAGAGTTTTCACAATAATCCCACCCACCCAACCCTCTTTGGTTCTCTTTTAGCTTAGTATTTGTAAAAATGTAGGCAATGTTCTAGTTCTACGTACATATCTGGCTATGTTGAGGGTGTTTATTTTACTATTATTATTATTTACAAACGTAAGCCATAGCTGATGGACTAAAGAAGCAAGCCCGTATTTGTAGTCATTGTTATAATTATTATTTCCATTTTGTATGCTAACTTACGTTTAGAGCTGATGGACTTAAGCAGCATGCCTGCTTACAGAATTGTTTTTTTATATTGTTACCATTTTGTATGCTAGCTCAGGCTTAGAGCTGTTAGACTTGAGCAATGTGTCTGCTTTTGAGATATTGATATACATGTAACCGTTAGCTTAAGTGTCGAGCTGGCATACACTAACTCAACCATTCTGTTATTCGATTACTGTCTCTTCTGAACTTCTTCAATAGCCTTAGACCATCTTAATTAAGC
Organism: Oculina patagonica; assembly: GCF_052425735.1. Taxonomy (NCBI): domain Eukaryota; kingdom Metazoa; phylum Cnidaria; class Anthozoa; order Scleractinia; family Oculinidae; genus Oculina; species Oculina patagonica. Next base: position 21,952,420 of record NC_135759.1, read on the forward strand.
ATTGTCTTTCCTTATTGTTAATAAACCACGGGAGGGGATGAAGTGCTCTGTACCATTCGCCCTTTTGCCCCATAGCCTCACAGGGTCAGCTTTCCCCTTATAGTGGGGACCCCCCAGTGTTGCTGTTGTTGGTTGTTGTGATTGTTCCCAAGGGTCCTAGAGATTAGGACCCCAGGTTCTTGGGAACCAGGGCATGTGGTTGTGTTTGTTCCCAAGGGTCCTAGAGATTAGGACCCCAGGTTCTTGGGAACTAGGGCTTCCAGTCCTGAAAGGAAGGAGAGGATTCCAGTCTCTCGTTGCCAACCAACTAACCTGTGATACATGTACCCTGCATGATTCCTATTGATGATTCTGATTGGCAACTCGAGCACTTCATCCCTTACCCCTTTTCTCCCACTGAACTTGTTGTCTTGTTTTGACTTCATGGGTTGGGAACATTAAGTAGTGGTTACAAAGGCTATTTGAAAATAAAATGGCTTCTCTTTCTTCGAAGAAATTGCTTCCAAGTGACTTTCCTTAGACGTGTTTTCGCTGCGTGACAAACTTGGAAGGGTCGAGAGCTGGAAAAATTAAGCGAAAACAGATCGCAAAACCGCAGCGGATATTTATTCCATGGGATTCTGGCTACTTCTTGCTGAAAGATCATTGTTCTGAATTGACGAGAGAGATGCAACATTTTGAATATCTACTCACACTGACAGGACGGAAGAATTTGGATCCAAAATGACCTTATCTGTGCGTCATTAGAAAGAATAAGTCAGCCATTGGGGCATTTTTCGCGTCTTTTAATCGACTTAAAACCGCAGCGACTAGGTCCTCTGGAGTTGAAACTTTTAGAGCCCGATGAAGCTAACTGAACATTCGAACCGATTCAGATGCAACATTGTGCAATTTGCGACGGAAAATGAGGTAGGAATTGTTTGAAGATTTTTTCCCATACATAGTATTATAACTTGTACGGCCATTTGTGTTGCGTTATGCGTGCACTCAGGTCGCGTTACTGCGCATGTATGTGTAAAATTTCTCCACATGTGGCAAAATGTTAAGATAAATACACGTAAATAATATAGTTTGGTTTCATTTTGAACTTTAAGGTAGTTCTGTTTACATGTCTAGACTGAATTATTTCAAGGGAACATTTCAATGTTCTGGCCCAGGAATATAATGAATACGTGGCTTATCACAACGCCAAATCGAACGTATTGCTAAAAAAGGTCGCAGCACATGTACACCAGGATATTTTTTTCCATTTAGTACTTGCCAAGTTGCCTATCAGTATCTGCACTGCACTACAGAGCTTACATTGTATCGAAGGACTGATATAGACATCGAACGTTACTCCGTTTCTGTGCAAAGAACGTTTGCCACTGATATCGTGTATGAACGTTATCGAAAAGTAGGTTTGGTATTGTTAATCCATTTCTTGTGAATGTTGGAGCTCAAAGCATTATTGCATAGCCGACACTCGGTGGCAAATACGAGAAAAACAAATCATTTTCTTCCGATGTCTAAACGAAACGCCGACATCTCGATCAAGAATGTCCTAGGCGTATCAAACAGCGCCCTGTTAACAGGAAGAGACTGGAATCCAAATTACCCATTTCGCCATTTCGCCGTTGGCCATTTCGCCATTTCGTGTTTTAAACACGCCCCTTCGTTAGTTCAGTCAAAGCACGAGAAATTCTTTAAATTGTATTTATTTTCAGTTTATAACAAATTGATGGTTTTATGAAAGCGTAACTGGCTTGGATCGTCCGAATAAGTGTTGAAGGAGTAGAGGAAAGCCGAGGCAGGTTTCTAGCTCTTACAGACGTATCCTCGTTAATTTGTTTTATGGAAAGCATTACCAAGCATTGCTCCTGACCATGTGAGATTTCTTGTTTTTTCATACATGAAGTAAACATCACACTTAACCTTTTTTTTTAAGTTAAAAAAAGTTTACACCAAGAAGAATCGAACCCGGGTCGTCGGTTTACCAAGCGGGATTCATCCCTACTATGCCACCGACGACCAGCTGCCAGGACCGTGATTTTTTTGGATAGAAATCCCAACCCCATTATAAAAGCTAACCGCAAGCAATCTAACGTGGTGTAATATGTCATCAGCTGTCTCCACATGGTCTGAAGCAATGCTTCGAAGTGATTTCCTTGTTTTATTCGGTAATATGAAAGGCGGTTTAAAAGAAAATGGTGTGAAATTTAAATAAAACTCCTAGCTGAAAACACGAAACGATGAAAGCACCAATCATCAGGTCATCTTTGTAACTGTTTGTTGGGCAGAGATAAGTTCATTATTGAAAAATTAGCTTTTCTGAAATGTCTTTCATTGTTTAGAACTATCCTTCATTTGTTATGCTGCTTAAATTTAATCGTTGAATAAAATTAGATCATTTTAACTGAATGTCTAGATTTAGATAGGGAGCTACTTTACAATTTAAATTCAATTAAGGGCCAGGGAAAACTGCATTTTTGAATTCCATGTTTGTCTGTCGCTTTATATTTAAAAATATAACTTTTAGTTTAGATTCACTCGATTAACCTTTTACTGTTATGAGCTCTAAATACTGGTTAACAGAAAAAAACGGAAAGATTCACTGTAATTAACGATTAGACCTGAGCTATAAATTGAATATTTGGAATAGAGGCAAATTAAACCTAAGGGTCTTAATAACGACTATAAACAATTCAAAAATATCGGACCTGTTGTCGTCCATAAGGGGGTCTATGAAGACAAAGACCTGGGACCTGCGGCTACCACTGAGCTGAAATCTAAGACCTGAAAATTAACTTATAACCGTCTAAATCTAATAAACCGCCTAACCTAATCAAACTAAAACACGAAGAGAGGGATGTCAGTGACTTTGAAATTAATTGAAGTTGAGTTAAGGGCTAGGTAAGTAAACGCTAATTAATATATTTGCCCTCAATCTAAACAATCAATCGAAAATTTTTTTAAAAATATATAACAAATCAAGTTGTTTTACGAAAACGAATTCAGACAACGTTTTCAAAATCATTTTAATATAATTTATCTTCGCCCATGTACCGTCCAAAAGCTGTACAATTTTGACACGATCATTACATCATTGGGGTTCTACCGCCTCCTTTATTTTACTTAAATTGTACGTCGTTTCCTGCTATTATCGAGGGGTTTTGCAATAACCTAGTATATTCATAAAGAAATCATATGAAGAGATTCCTGTTAGAGCTAGAAACCAGATAATTTCTCTGCAATTTTTAAGTCGTTCTAAACTTACTTAGTGCATGGGCGATCAGTAAGTTATATTTTTATTACTGACTGGCTTCGGATCCCGACATAAAACATTTTGTTTTCATTCATTCCATTTACGATCATTTATATTTATGTAACTAAACGTGTCATAACATCGTTCAAATTAAATGCTATTTTCACTTAAACTGAAAGAGTTTATCCTGTCCATACTTAGTTGTATGTCCTCACCGACTTAACAAGGAAACTCACACAATTAATTGTTTAAATACAATCACTACCGCTGTGAAAGTTAGTAAACTTGCAATAATTTCTAAAAAAAATCAGTTAACTACCACCTTTTATTGTGACATGTGTAAAATAGCATTGGGTCTAGTGTGCAACGACCATACCTAAAAAATATAAAACCGCCAAAAATGGAAATATATTTGAAATAAAGGAAAACCATATGGATATGACCTTGGTTCGTTTCTTTCTACTACATATGAACAATAGAAGTTATTGTGGCGGACCTGTTATCATCAGTAGGGCGTCTACAAAACGAACACCTAAAACCTGAAGCTACCTGAAACCTTCCCTGACCGGAAAAAAACCTTAACGCTGTCCCGCCTTAGATTCCATAACTATCGGATCTAAATCTAACTCGTCAATCGAAATTGTTCAATATGTTGACGATTTCATCTCAGGTAATAAGGGGGATTTTTAAGCATTGCAGGGTAGTTTTAAGACACATTTGAATACTAAAAGGTCGTACTCAAACAAACCTTGCAATCTTGGAAATTATTTCTATGCTTTCTGACTTGTGTAGAGTGTTGAATTATATTGAAAGTTAACAGGCCATTTACATACTGTAGACGGCTGAATTGACTGACATGGTCGCTGACAAACTGGGCAAGACTTGTTGTATTTTTGAAGTCCTCATCTAGAGTAAATGACTTGGAATTTGACATGAATTGAAAGTTTTGGCCCACATAGACTTGACACTCTTAAAAAGGAGCTTCGAGTTGGAGAGTTTTCGCGATTATTTACGCGAAATCAAATCACTAGACAAACTTGCTGGCGGTGAGGTTCTAACGCTTGGACAATAACAGCTTGTTAGCCGTTTTGACAATTCTTTGATACTGAGTTTATTTTTTATTTTTTCAATTGAAGCAAAGCATATTAACTGAATGCTTGTTGTTCATGGTCTAAACCAAACCAAGTTCTTGTATTTCAAGGTTCGGTGGCGATTTTACACAAGTACTAGTACTCTTCGAATCTAGCGTGGAAAGGAGCATGTAGGGTGGGGAAGGGGGCTTTATCGATCAATTGCATGGGCACGATTTTTGTATTGAAATGTTAGAGGACCAAGTCCTTCTTTTGCTTTTTTTCCACAGTTGTCACGATTGTGTGACCTCAGTTTTATTTACGTTTTTTGTTTGGATTCTTTTGTTTAATATAGGCAAGACTGATGGGAAAATAGTAAGACAAATTTGTTAGATAGTATAATCGAAATACAAGATCAAGATTATGTATTTGCACTGAAAATACCAAAATATGTTTTGAGTATTTTATAAACAATTTTAGAGGGAAAGTTGACTAAAACAAAACTATATCATTGAAATTAAAAAGAACAACCCCCTGTGGTCTTAACCTGCCTCCAGTACTTCAGTGATCATAGCATGTGGACTGCTTTCAACAAGGAGCGAAGCTAAAAAAGGTTTTTAAACGGTTTATTAGGCAAACTGAATAGATTATAGCAAAGACGCATTTCATTTAAAAACAAGTGAGCCTTTTTCGTTTAGTAATAGTGTAAGTTCATAAGTTCATATAGTGTTATCGTCCGAGTGAAAGTAGTTCTGAAAAGAGCTGTTGTTACGGTACGTTGGTGACTAACGTTTCGACAACCTGAGCGGAAGCCATCTACAGAGTCAAGAGCAGTGGTAGTTTTACCTACAGACTTTTGTTCCGATTCATTTGTCCAAAATGTTTAAGATTGGAAGCAAAATAGCGTAGACAAATTTGTTTGTAGACAAATTGGTCAGTTTATTTTTTTAGTATTCTCCCTGAACTAATAATTCCAGGAATTTAGAAAATCTCAAAATCGATCACATGCTTATTTTCTTCATTCGCATTTCTTTTCGTGTGTTTTCAAGTGTGAATAAATACTCCAAATTTTTCGCAACAAAATTTACTCCATTTTTACAGCCTTTATTGCGACAAGAAAACGACAACTGATTTTGTACTCAATAAAGAATACGTTTGTATGCCATTAGTCGGATTTTTTTTCAACCGTTAGAAACATTCACTGCTGGTTTTTAATTAAACAGGCTTTTTTATTATTAACAGGCTGTTACATCGACCGTAAAATCGATAGAATGCCTGGCAGAAGGAATTAAGGTTGAGATTTCACAATCCAACATAATCACATATGATCAGAAGAGAGGAAGTTCTTTTTGTATAAATTTCCTTTTTATCTCGTTAACTTTGCAATAATATTTGGAAGAAAGAGAAATTTTTGGGTACCAGTAAAAGTTTTTATCAGACTGTGAATCGACCGTAAAATCATGGAATGCGTGCAGTTGAAATTAAAGTTAAGATTTCACAATCACAACCGATCAGAATCCCCTACGATTTAGAAGAGAGCACATTTTCTTTTGTATAAATCAATTTCTTATCTTGTTTGTCTTCTTATCTTGTTTGTTTGTCTTTACAATGAAAAGAAAATATTGGGTACCAGTAAAAATCTTTTACATATAACTGCACAGCATTATAATTAAAGTTTTGCCCATTAGGCCGTTTAATTTCAAAAACCTCTTGTTAGGAGCCGATGAGCTTCTCACACCAAATAACCCACGCGCTTACCTTAACGAGCTAAGAATTTTTAATGAACTTCTATTACTCTGTAAAAGCAAACCCACATTATTCACAGTTCATAACAGCTTTCCGGCACCACAGAGCAGGAGACATTGGAAGTATCAAACATCCTTAGGTTAGTAGAAAATATTGTCTCACAAAGATTGGCCAAGTTAACTTGGTATTTACCGGTATTTTTCTGTTCCAAATATGTTTTTTACGCTCTGATTTTCTCATGTTATGGTTATCTGAATTTATTTTCGGTACCTCCAACTTTTAAAAACGAAAAACAGCGAATCAAACCCCAGTTTTTTTTTCAATATCTACTTTTTAATTCAAGCCGCTATTGACGAAGACGATTGCAAAACAAGCCTTCTCTTACGGAAAAATAAAAATTACCAACTCAATTAAAATCGGTAATTGATTTATGTAGATTTCATTATAGACTCTCACGATTGATTGTCAAGTAGTGTGGTCTTATTCTATAACTTCTTTAGTTTGAATTTGTTTTCTCGAAATGACATTGTATTTTATTTCACTATTGAATTTGAAAGCTGCCTCGAATGGTTTACAGACAGTATAAAAATTAATAGGATTTTACGTGTAATAGTTTATAGGAAAAGATTCCCCACATATAACTGTTATATGAGCTAAGATTTCTCAGGACAGCACTCGGCATATGACAACTATTTCAACACCTCGCTTCCTATAAAAGCGCAAGTTTTCAAATCAAAAGGGGGCCGGGGTTGAACAAAATTCTCAATCGGTGGGCTCGATTGTTGAGAGCGATACCGTCAATGTGGTATGAATAAAAAAATAGAACGGATAAAATGACGTTGGCTTCATTTTGCAGTGATTCTCGTTACCATCTTTTTACCTCCGTTTTATTCAGCACTTTTATTTCGTATTCTTCAATGTGGAGGCACGCGAGTTAACAAAAACAGGCGACGGAATTGACATATAAGACGAAGCTGTCTTGAGATCAGATAAACAGAGAAATGTTTAAGAAAATCAGAATCTGTTACTGGTTGAAAGACCGATATCTTCATTATCCTAAATGTTTTCAGTTTATTTCGGCAATTTTAAAAATGGGAAGTGATTACTTAATGCGGCGGAGTCGCGGAATGGTTTTATAAGCTGAGCTCTGATATTTAATCTGATTATAGGTTACCGTGATAATTTAAAAGCAAACGACGATTTATCTTCCTCGCGGGCCAAAATTAAGGCATATAGAAAATCGTGCCGTTTGTTTATGTGCGCGCGCTCATCAGGCGTACAATTCTGCGCAGTAAGGATGCGCAATGCAATGCTGAAGAACACCTTAAAGAATGAGGTATATTCATGCATGTGTAGCTTGCTTGTGTCGCTTCATGGCTTAAAGAACGAGGTATATACACATGAACTGCCCACTTGTTTTGGCCCATGGATTAAAGAACGAGCTATATCCATGTGTAGCGGACTATTTTAAGAACCCTGGTAGTCTAAATTTGTTTTCTAAAGTACCATTTATTTAGGCTAAAAAAAATCCAGGTTCTGATACGCGGGGTTTTACTGTATTAGACATGGGCATGTATTAGACATATTTTGAAAACCACTTTAAAAAGCTCGCTAAACGAGCTTAAAATCAGACGTAGTTCAATCTTACCCTCACGTTTCAAAGCGGTTTATATTTCATGCTAGTCAGCGTAGTTTCATTGCAAATCAAAGTCTCTTCGAGATATCGACGTTTTTGCATGAAGTACGAGTCGAAGGTTTATCCTGTGCATTGTTCTTCGAACTTATCATTACAGTTTCTTTGTAGTTTAGTTTAACAATTTCCTATCTTCGCGGAGGAAATGCAGCCATATAATTTTGTCAAAAATGGCTCGTCCGCGCCGGGTATTTATACACATATTCCTTAACATTACACAAATAAACAGTGCAAATTTCACCTAGATCTGACAATTCTATACTTTAAAATTGCAAGGACCTTTCGAGGCAGTCGATTACGGCAGCGAAATTAGCAAATAAAACAGCAAAATATGCGTTTGACGCTTTGTTTTTGTCATTTTGTGACGCCATATCTGAATTGTTATAGGTAGACCGCTGTTCAATGTGTTCAAGGCCGTAGCGTAACGATTGCTCCACAAAAAATACAGATATTTCCGACTACTGTCGGAGAAAACTGGCTCAAAAATGGCTTGTCTGCGCCGGGTATTTATACGCATATTCCTTAACATTACACAAATAAACAGTGCAAATTTCACCGAGATCTGACAATTCTATACTTTGAAATTGCAAGGACCTTTCGAGGCAGTCGATTACGGCAGCGAAATTAGCAAATGAAACAGCAAAATATGCGTTTGACGCTTTGTTTTTGTCATTTTGTGACGCCATATCTGAATTGTTATGGGTAGACCGCTGTTCAATGTGTTCAAGGCCGTAGCATAACGATTGCTCCACAAAAAATGCAGATATTTCCGACTACTGTCGGAGAAAACTGGCTCAAAAATGGCTTGTCTGCGCCGGGTATTTATACACATATTCCTTAACATTACACAAATAAACAGTGCAAATTTCACCGAGATCTGACAATTCTATACTTTAAAATTGCAAGGCCTTTCAAGGCAGTCGATTACGGCAGCGAAATTAGCAAATGAAACAGCAACTGAATATAATTGCAGCGTAAACAAATCGTTACACTCAAGCTGCGTTTTGTCTAGGCTCTGCGAGGGTCGGATATCAAGACCCAGGATTAAACAAAAGCCATATATACAGTGAATGCTTTCGAATTATATTTGAAGATGAAATAAGAAAGAATTTTGCTGTCTTTGACTGAAATTCCACTCGAACTGCGTAGATACGATCGCATGTTGTAAAGCCGATTCATGCAACATTGCTGTCATTCCCTGTCAACGCGAGGTCACGTCCCTAACGACCTAGGCTGATGACGAAATAGAGTTGCGCTTGCATGTAGCGACCAAATTTGGCCTAATTTTTAACCGCTCCTAAGCTAAAAGAAGCCCCATCTCTTGCATTTGTTTTAACTTCAATAATACCTTTGAAAAGAGCGAGTTTATTGGTATGGTTTATTTTTGACGTTTGTAATTTTTAAACGATGTAAGTGCTAGTGATTATTTACTCGTGTTTTAGTTACGCAATCCATTGTTTGTGCGACGCTTTTTATAGATCGCCTTTCAGACACACGTGCGTTGAGTTAAGAAAGCTGACATGTCACTTTTAAAATTGTTATATAACGTTTGTAAATGTGACAAGTCACGTTTTTTTCACGAGATCGCAAGTGATCACCCACAGCGGAAAGTAATCCCTTGAGAAATTAAAACAGTCCCTTGAGAAATTAAAAAAGTCCCTTGAGAGTTTACAAATATGTGGTTCCAAATTTTGTCCACTAACCCCTATTCTACGTTTTTAGCTTGTAAACAAGCAAAAACGTCGAAAAAAGGGACGAAAAGAAGATTTTCAAGTACCCTCACCGAGGGGGAGGGGACCGCGCCTTGTAAATCACTAGTTAAGCAAAAATCAAGATAACTTCAAAAGGTTTGACACGGTCATGTTATATTTCTCAAACAATAGGCACTGCAAATTACTTGTACGTAGCTATATCTGGGCAGGATCAGGATCAGCAATAGCATAGGGAACGTACTCGTGTTTTACTGCCTGGTTTATTTCGGTCATTAAAACAAAAGCTACTATAGGTAATGTTTTAAAAAAATATCCTTCTAAGCCGACAAAGAATCAATGTTTGATTGTCACATTCAAAACTCCCGGGGCCCCGGGTCAAAACCCTTCAACCGTCAATTTGTGGTGGTTTTACTGTGTGATTATTTACCAATAACTCGACCGTGGAATCGGTGGAATGGACCAATCAAAATTATTTAGTTATTTCACTAACCATTCAGGACATGAAAATCAAAGTTTGTTTTCCGTAAATCAGCTACCTTTTTCTTATTTATTCAAGTTCGTGAGACTAGATTAAGGCGATTTTTGCGATTTACAATCGCGAAATATGCCCGTTCCATTTTCGCGAAATAAATTAAGTTCCCGCGAAAATAAGTAACAATGAGGTTAATCAATATGAGCCTTGTTTCTTTTAATAAAAGGAAATTTGTTCTGTTCCTGTGAGTTTTTTAAACTATGATCTATACTTTAATTTTATTTTTACACCGAAAAAGGGTTTTCGAAGTTCAAAGTGGTTAATTTTCACTGTGTCAACAGAGTTGGGTAGTGCAGCTCTGAAGTCTACTTTTAATTGCGGTATACCTTGCAGTTTTTTATTGCAATCACAACAAAACAAAAAATAAAAAACAATGTGCTACTAGCAAGGCTGACAATATAATGGCTATAACACTTAATAAATTATATAACCCTAGGTAGCCCTAGCTGTTAGGGTAACCCTAGCGCCTTGTAAACGCTCTGCTAGGGATAACTCGCCTACCCGGGACAACTTTATTTTGGCTCCAAAAAGATAAATACGTTTTAAAATACCGACAAAAACAGCGAATTGTGACCAAGAAACATCGTGTTATTTCACAATTTGTCGTATTTTTGCACTGGAACGGAATTATTTTCGAATAACAGTTTCTAACGACAAAATTTTACAAGGTTAACTGAAGCGTAACCGGTGTAAGTTGACCCTGGCAAGTAGGGTTACCCTACCCGCGAATTTTGCTTGTAAACCCGGGCTATCTTCTCTTGCTAGAGTAATCCTAGCACCTAGTGTTACCCTACCTGCTTGTAAACAGGCCCTTACACACGAAACTTTAATGAGCTAAGAATTTAAATTAAAGGCCTTTATTCTGTGCAAACATCAGATCTTTGACAACACAGAGTACAAAAGAAATCGACGCGAGGAATCGAGCATCCACAGGTTAGTGGAACTGAAACAAGTTTGATATGCTTTTTTATTTTGGTCGAGTTACTCGATCCGTATATGGCTAGGCTAATTCGCCATTTACAATATGTTTTCTCTGCACTGTCTTATTTTGGTTCCTTCTTTAATAAAAAAAAAAAAACACCTGATGAGAACAAGGCAAAATAGAGCTTTTTTGATTCTATGAGAACAAGGCAAATTACAGCTTATTTCATTGTTTGTCTAGCTAGCTAACGATTCTTAGTGTATTTTATTGGTTAAAATTACCAATTCAATTAGCGTGGTAATGCTTTATATGACAGGAATTTTTTTGTCTATGGGTGTCATGATTCAGGCTGATAAACCCACGTTTCGCGCTCAAGAGTTGTAAATTAGTTTCAAAAGGCCAGTAACAATTAATTAAAAGACTTTGAAACGAAAAGACGTTTTATGAAATGACATAGTCTATCAGAAATTAAATGGCTTGTAATCAAATTGTACAAACAGCCTAAGCAAGCCCATATTAGTAAATTAAGCAACGAGGAAATACGACAAAAAATTAGAAAAACAAACTGAGCACTTGATCCGTCCTGTTTTAAATAGTAACATTAATATTCCTACCATATATTTATTCATTTGTCCCGTACTAATGATTTTACACAATATCCCTGTTTGAAATGAAAATTTACTTCGTTTGGTTATGAAAACATTTCAACCTGATTGACTTTCAATTCTATACTGTTAAAGTGCTACTATGATCACATTTTCGATTTCCTTTTTTTACATTTTCGTGTACAATAAGACTTTCTTACTCACCTTGCCAATTTTCAATCCATTACGAACATCAGAAGTCGTTTTATTTTAACTTTTATTTCCGATAATTCAGTACGGCCGCCATTAAACAACCTTGTTCCAAGGCTTGTTTGCGAATAGGGATGAAATGATGTCAAAGGCTACAAAATACCTCACGGGTTGAAATTATAATAACCACGGGGGGGGGGGAAGCAACTTCCCATACATTCTCTTATATAAAAACTGAGCGATGCTCTCACAACTTGCAAAGCAATCATCGGGGCGGTAGTCAGCGGATGTCTCTAAGGCGCATGAGTAGCTCCTTTCTTTGTGAACTTGCCAAAACAAAAACATGGGACCAGTGAGAGAGTTCGATTTTTTTTATATATGTAGTAATAAAAAAGACTTTCTAAGTTTTGACTTTAAAGCAGCGAAAATTTCTCCGAAAAGGTTCTTGGTGTCAATATGTGGTGTTTGTTATGAAATAAAACCATCACGGGAATGGTAATGAAAACGTGGCGATCGAATATTCCCGCGCTGGTCGGAGCTATTGTTCTTGCTCTATTGTTTGAGGTTGTTTGTTGACTTGGTCTTTCTTTGTTTTACTTCATTTACAATCCCCATGTGGGCCAGTTGAAAATCGTGGTACAAACATGTCAAACATTTGCATTTCAGCACTGAAAAGTAGCACGGCATCACAAAATTCTGCGTTCTTAAAACTACACGACGATGACGAAATTTTCGGATTTAAACACGCTGCTTTTAGATTTTTAGTTAAGAGAATTGAACCCCTTTATAATAAGTGATTCCACGACATAGCAGCTTCCATTTCGCGGGTAAAGATTGCCTGTTGCATCATCGTCCAAAAACCGCTGACTACATCGTGAATTGATCGCTTTGCAAGTTGTGAGAGCATCGCTACTCGGTCCCAGGCCTCGTTTCTTCCCCCCCCCCCCCCCCTGATAATAACAATAAGTATAAAGCATAAAATGGACATTATGTCGTGACATATTGACTCGTATTAACGAAGATGAAGTTTTTTGGGAGACGTAAAATGCCATCCAGTATCGTACCGCAAATATCGACAACTATTGAAAATTTTCAGAAATTTTCTGCAAACTGAGTACATAGACCATTAGTTAAAAATAGATCGGAAGAAAGAAACAAAATGTGGCTACCAACTAAGGAGGTCTAATGACAAAACTAGTGTTGTAGTTGCGTATGTACATGTGGGTGTAAAGTAAATGCAAATTGTGAAGTTTTTTTCCTATATCAATACAATTTCTCTTAATGTCGCTTGTCGGTTTTCACCATCCTCATCCATTCACCTTTAACGATTCAAGTAAACTAAAACTATGTTAAAAAGTTTTTCTTTTATTTTTTCGCAGGTTGCATTGTACTAGCGGTATTACTCACTTCCCACCAGTGCTTGAGTCGCATACAGCCGAGCCATGTTTGCTCCCTTGGTATTGTTCATTTACCTCACAGTCGTATCCACATCGACTGCTGACACAAGCAAAACCATTGAGCTGGGAAAAGTGATAGATGTTCGAGAGACAGACGTACAAAGCGACTTTCAAGAACGCGAAATAACCATTTTTGAGTCTATCGATCCAGCATGCTTCATTGATGAAAATCAAAGTGTTCAGTCCTCAAGAAAGTTCATGCAATATTACGCAAATACCAACTCCTTCTACTCGTCTCTGGCCACCGAAACAGAATTGGACCCCTCGTTGCAGTCTGCGTACACTCTGGGTGCGTCACTAAAAGTTGCGACAAAGAGCACAAGTTCGAAGGAAAGTAAGGTGAGTGGAATGTCGTTAAATGCACTGGCAGTAAACGAAAAGATTCTTCTGAGAAGAGGTTGTTTAGAAGGTGCTGAGATGACATTGAAGACACAATTTCTGGAAGACTTGGAACTCTTGCCCGTGAAAGTAAACGCCCCCTGGGAGAGTAATTCCTGGGAGTTATATCATACTTTCCTGAAAAAATACGGCACCCATGTTATAACGTCTGTCACGCGTGGATCAAGCTTTAGACAAATGACATTTGCGGAGAGTTCTAAATCTTACAGTCAGCGAGATTTTGAGGTGAAAAGCTGTCTCTCAGTGGCAGGTCCCACATCCGTTGGAATGGCTGATTTGAATGCTTGCTCAGACATAACTCAAAGTGAAAAATCGTCGGCAAGTAGGATGAGCACAAGTGACAAAGTGTTTGTTTTGGGGGGAACTGCGGACACCCGTAACAAGCTGTTGGACCAGGAAACAAGGTCGGTCGAACAGATTCAACAACTATTGGACGAAGCCAGAGAATCACCCTCGTCTATCGAGCACACCTTCTTATCGATCTGGGACATGTTACAAGCTCGTTTCGAAGCAGGGACACCCAACAACGTCAGAAGTTTAAACATGGAGTACTACTATCTCGGCTTCTTGAATCATGGCTGTCCCTACGTACAAGGCGGAGGAGTTGCATTTCAGAAATTCGACTACACCAGATGGACCACCGACACCTCCCCAGAATTTGAATGCACTCTCGCTAAAGAAGGCTGCCACAGCAACAACGATTGCCATTACAAACCCGTTTGGTGTTCCTGTCATGGGGACTCATGTGTTCGCTACAAGACCGTAACGCAATCGTGTAGTGGTGTCACAAAGGAAACTGCATACGCAAATAAGGATTCAAACTGGGGATGGAGTGGTTGTGGTTGGAGAGTCGCTGGTTCTGAGTGTGCGTGCTATAACACAAATCGTAATTGGCGGAAAGTTGTATGGTCAAGGCCCAGCAAAGATGCCCCTACCCATAAAGCACGTAACCATGGCGACCACCGCGATGCAAAAGTTCACGGGCATAGGAAACCGAAAGGAAAAGAACGAGATTAATCTTTCTAAGTTTTCACGATGCACGTATAAGTTAAAAAAATAACAAAAAATGTAATTTACATCAACTTGGCAATAAGATCAGATTTGTCCAACTATATAATATGTACAAAGTCGATCGGCTTAGTTTGATTGTATTAATATATGTTAAAATGGAATAAAAAAAGTGCACCCACGCGAGTCAGGCTTGTCAATTGTAATGATAAAGCAAGAATGATTCATTTATAGACAAGTGGGATGGGATGAAAAAAAAAATCTAAAATACTGTATTCCTGAGTATTGGCTGTGCCGGGATGCCCTCTAAATGTAGTTGCCTGTTATTATATAAAAGAGGTCTATCGCTATCAGTTTCTCCTGTAGAAAATCAGTATACCTCCGCTGCTATAAAAGCAATACCATAACTTTCCATTCTATTCAACTGACTCTATGCACATGCTGGTTGGTCAATGTCTTTGTTTTAGGGAAATTAAATTCTAGTAACAGTGAATTTATATATCTCTGGTGAGTAACCACAAGATACACCAAAAGCCGAGGGTGTAATAAGAAAACACATTACGCCATGTTTAAAATCAGTTCAACCGAAACGATTTACACCTTATGAATCCAGTAAGAAAAGTGGATTAGACTCGCCTTTGCTACATACCTCTTCATGGTGAGTATATCGAACACTCATTTTTTTTATTGCCCACCTGGGTTATGTGATATACGGTCTCACATGGGTCGCCATGTTCTATGATTTTAGGTTGGTTTCTTGACAGTTCATACCAACAGTTTTAACTGGCATATTGGACAACACTTTTCACTCATTAAGGCAGCTTCAGACATTAGTGCTCGTAGAATTGTCTTCACCTGAATATCAAGAGTAACCAAAGCGCACTTAGCTTGCGTCTGTGTTCGCAGACTAAAGCGCACTGGACTGACTGGAGTGTGTAAAAATCCGATCAGTGAATGCTTGCCGACATCATTTTGCCATACATTGATCTTATTGATTCTTATCAAACGGGTTCGTTGTCTGAGCCACACCAGTGGTCAAAATTGTGACGGCATTAGTTCGCAGCGCTAGTAAAATTGGTCTTTACCTGGTACCATTTTTTCTGTCTTTTTAGTGCTTTTCTGTATAGTGCTTTTTGTTTTAACGGTCAGCACGTATCTGACATATGTACTATTAAAATTTGACCCAGTTCAATCCCCCGTTAGGTTTCAAAAGCGATTTATATAATTCCCTCTTTCAGTTTGATTTCATTGCAAAAAGAGATTTGTGAAGTAAATATCTATCCGGCTTGGATTTGAATCTTCTGTTAAAAATATCGAAGTGCATAAGAAATTACAGACCTAACGGTCAAATCCTTGGACTGAGGACTGCTCCATCAGGGAAGGTAGTCTTTGGTCGCACTATCTACTACTCACGACACTACTGCAGATAAAGTTTTGTAACGACGGTAAGCCCAAGGAAGTAAACAAACGTTTTCATTGGTGCACCTTGGTGCACTGTGTTTGAGTTTGCTTCAGTATTTTAGGGCGATCGTGTCCTTTTTCACTGAACCAAGGCTATTTGGAAAAGCTGTTACAGAAATATCCGTGCAGCTGACTTCCGTTACTGCCCAGTGCGAAGACTGTTAGTAATAATCAATTTGTCTCAACAACGAGTCAACTGCATAGCAAAATTTTATTTATTTCAGCAGCAAATTCATTGACCAGCTCGCTGCAAGAAATCAAACTGTACTGATGCTAAGATGATGCAAGCAGCCACCCTCTTTCTCAGATGCTATTTAAATGTGCAGGGTGTGGTGTGGATACTTTATTTACCCTCGCATATGTAAAATATACCATAATTCTTAGACTAAGTAGTTACAAAAGATTAATATTGCATAACTTTCTTCCACGCATTCACGATATCCATTTTATATGTCAATGCCACATAAAAGCTCCCCCTCAATTAAATATAAGTAGTTTTGGAATTCATCAAGAAGGAACCAGAAAGTCAATAGATGGTGAAATTTATATAATTCTTGATTTGTCGTCTCAAAATAATTCAATTTAACGTTGATTTTAAATCGCCATATAGATATAAAAGAGACGGGGATGCACGTCGGAACCGCATAACGGCAACCAGTACCGGAAACTCGTTATCATGATAAGGGTGTGGCTTGAAGAACCTGCTTCTATATGCTTAATCACCACGTGCATTATCTACTAATTTAAAGACCCCTTTGCTTAGATTCGTTACATTTCGAAAGAGATACGCAAGCCTGGAAGTCCGGACAAATTTTAAACCCTCCAACCTCCCCTTCGGCGACGTAACACACAGTTATAGTGCTTTCGCACCCAGCCGCTCATTGCCTCGGCCACAATCTTTCCCCATATCTTATCCACGCAAGACAATGAGCGGCATAATTAATGAGTGAGAATGGTATACAATTCGCTAGTTATCTTGCATAATTAAACTAATAAGCAAAGCTTTGAGTTTTTCTTGCTAAAGATTATGCGGGTGTTGCAATACAACTAAAACCTTACTATGCTATAGGCTTTTAAATTTGCAGAAATAAACTTAGTCCTGACATAAAATAGGGTGACATTGATTTCTATTTTAAGGCTTTTCTTCGATAACTATCATTCCATAATCAAAGGAATTCCCACCCGTGAAACCTAAACAGCTTTCACCCCCACAATATGAACCACCGCCACCACCGGCTTGCTTACTCCTCACACCACTTCCACCTCCAGAATATCCCCCACCTCCACCAGATGCTCCGTTATCTTCTGAGCCCCCTCCCCCTCCACCAAACCCACCTACTGCCCCTGGAGCGGGTCCTCCATAACTTCCACTGTTCATCCTGCCTGCCAGTCCTCCGATCCAATCTTGAAGACGTGAGCCTCCAGTCTCACCATGGCTTGTTCCTTTTCGTGCACAGCCTTGACCTGACCACCCCGCGCCTACTCCCCCGTGATAGCTCGCGTCAGGACTATTGCACTCACCAGGAAAGCCCCCAGTCCCTCCTCTTCTAGCATCAGATGAGTACCTGCCCGTGCTACTGGTGCCGTCTGTTCCAGCCTGACCATCTACGCCATGGTACCCTCCGGACGCACCCCCTCCCCCGCCGGCTGCTATCAAAAGGATGTTATCTATCGTATAAACAAAACTTCCTCCTCCTCCCCCTGTTCCGGCGTTATCCTCTACTGACATCCCCAACTCCGCCGCTGTCTTAGAAGTTTGCATCCCTTCTTTTATTTCCACTGAATCACCCCCTCTTTTTCCCACTACTACGCTTAGTACGGTTCCTTTGGTAAGGTGAAATATTCCTTTTATCTTTGCACCTTTACCACCAAAGTACGTCCCAGGAAGATAACCATAATTGTAGCTATGAGTTCCGCCTCGGGCCCCATAAGCTGTGATTGAATACCGAGAAGTGTTGGGAACTATAAACGTTTGAATGGTGCCCAATCTTCTATTGCTTCCTGTTGAAATAAAATGCCACTTAAACAATTCAAAATCGTGATATATTATTAAAACAAACTGTTTAAACTCTGCAAAATTTACAACTTGAAACTTGATAAAGTTAATTTTATTTACAAAAAAATATTTAATTTTTTCCCGATTTCCCAGTAAACATTTGGTTCGCATCGTTCTTGGATTATGCTTTTCATGGGTCAACGTTTGTTCAATTAGGTCTATAAGCGAGCTAATGATAATGAAACGTAAATTCTCACCTTCAGATGTGAGACCACAGTAAGCCTCAAACGGTGGTGCCACAGAATTAATGGGTTTCAGCCAATAGGTACCGCTACCAATATTGTCGCCTTCGCTCTCAATTATTTCACGACATGAGAATGCGGGCAGTTCTCGAATTGATCCAAGTTTAACTAATAAGTAAAATAAGATTATATTATTAGTACTAAAATTCTTGTTTATGGAAGTCATTTTCTTAGCTTCGATATAGCTAGTTTCCAGGCAAGCCACTGAACTTGAGAGAAAACAAGTAACATGGTTAAAATCCCAACGGAGACATGCAGACCAGCTGGTTACAACACGTGATCGAGGATTTAAACTTAGGGACGGACCATTTTCTTGGAAGGGTAGGGATCAAAAATCCAGAAAAAATTGTTTGCAAAATCAAAAAAGCCCAAATAAATTGTTTTTGAAGACATCAAAAAAGATTGTCTGCAGGAAGATTTAGCCGGAAAAAGTTGTTTGCACAGACAATGACACTAAAAAAAAATGTTTGTCTTGAAAAAAATTTGATCCCCCCCACCTCCGGTCAGTCCCTTAACGTAGCAGTGTCACGATATTTTAAGGTTTTCTGATTACTTCTAGAGGAAGAAAACCAAAATATTTGCAAAAGAAAAACAACAAAGGAGTAATGAAAACGCAAAAATAACAAAGGATGGTTACGACTGACGAAGTTTAAGACAGATACAAAGACAAAGTTGAAAAAACTTGCCAGTTTTTCAAGATGGGTTGTCCGTGACGTAGCTCCTTTGATATCTACAATCCAAGACATAACCTCTTGGGAAGGTTGCACAAACACCGCAATTTCAAACACTTCGACATAAATGTAGTCTCTAGGTACGTACACAAGATGTTGGCCCCCCTCTCCCCCATATCAATGTTGAAGTTTTCCTGAACATTATGATAGATTGCTGTGATTGAGGTCTGTAGGTAGACTTCAACATTGAATGAGGGGGGAGGGGAGCGAAAAATTGACGACCTTCCTAAGGGTATTGACGAGGATTGTAGCTAGTGGCAGGGTGGGGGCTTTAAGCCAGAACCTCCGGATTTATACAACAGCAGCCGCGCCCCAAACCACTCGGCCACGCTGCGTCGCTACCTCCCATCGGGGAGAAAGTTGTATAGTTCTCTCAAATACTCAGAGTTTTTTTATGATTAGCAAAAATATTTGTATGACTTTTTAAGTTTATGTTTCACAGTATTTTGTTACTGCGAGATAAAACCATATCAGTCAAAACCCCGTCAAAACAAGTCAATATCTGCATGACACAGTGTGTCGGAGTTTTAGTACCCGTCAAACTAATCTTTTGTAGCGGTTAACAGTATATATACCTCGATTTGTAATGAGCTTCACATAAAACCGATCTTTATCTGTAAGGTAATGCCCAGGCTTCGCTTCCTTCGTCCTGTTGTTAAGTTCACACTTTTCTTTCAACAAGACATAGTTAAAACTTTGGCAAATGAGGTCTGCATGGCACGCCTCGAAACACTCATGGGGCCACTTTTTCTCTAGGATGCGGTACGTGAATCCAACGAGAGCTTTGTAAAGAGCGGACCGTTCAGTGTGACAATGATCATGGGAGTCGCACGTGGACGCTGATGCACTCAAAAGCTGGCCAACCAATGAGAAAACTACGCCGAGTAGCCACGTAATCCAAATCATCTAGCAAACCAATCAGATAGGCGAATGTCCTTAAAAGGAAACACTAGCTAAGCATATAATTTCAACTTACGTACATTTGACATTAAAGTTCCCTGTAGCGGTTGCGTGCGGTCTTTTAACCTAAGAAAAAATGATGACAAATCCAATCTTATAACAAGCTCAATCCAAAGTAGCGATCTTTTGTTTAATAGAAATGCTTGAACTGATTGGTTGAATTGGTTAAGCAGAACTAGCCAGTAAAAACGTTAGCCGTTGTTTTACTTCAAAGTTTACTGTCTTTTGAAGTTTCGCTTTTCGTTATTTTTAGCTAATGCAAACTCTGCTGCACTTAATTGCAGCCATGGGAAAGTTACCGTTCGGTATTATATGCAGAAACGTCAGGTACAAAGATAAACTATAAAATCTATCAATAAAGACTGTTCCATTTAAGGAATGTCATAGAGAGTTATGCCAATGATTTACCAGTATATTGACCGCAGTGTTAAGACGCAAAATTCTTTCCGAAAATAAGCTTAGTGTAGTTTGAAACGCAAACTTTCATATTTCATAGAGTGCCGTTTGCGCAAAATACCTAGGCTGCTTTCTAGTTGACTCGAATTTGTTAAGACAGTAGGTGACCTACCATACACTGAAGTAGGTTCAAGTATTATTTTTTTTGTTCAAGCTTCAGGATCAGTTCAGTTAAACCTATTCTTTTTGATTTGCACAACCATTGTGGTCTTTGAATCCGGACACCGATTTTCTCACACTGAAATGTCTAGAAAATTCACACACCCCTAAAATGTACTAATCAAATTGCTAAATGGAGTGATGTTCTTTCCAAATGATATCACTACAGCTCAGTTTATCACAAAAGCTGAAAAAATTTAAGTACTTGTTTCATAAATAAAATCTGAAACTTTGTATGTTGTATTCAAAATGTTTTTCTTTAAGCAAAGAAATTGTGTCATTCTAAATTGATTGAAAAAAAAAACTTGAAAATGTCTCCCTTAAATATCACGACGAATTTTGTTTTCTGTGCAAGCTAAGCTTAGCTTATCAGTTAATCTACGATAACTGTGACGGATTGTGTAGTACTGATTTCAGTCGCAGCTTTGTATGCATTTTGGTATGATATTTAATAACTGTAACTATATTTATTCTAGAATTCCCGATTCATCTCAGTTAAAAATTTTGTACAGCAACCAGAAAATATCTTGCATACCATACCCTAATGTGGTAGTGTTTTCGTTTACTGTTTTCCTTGTTGCTTGCGCCCAACTTCTTCGAACCAAAAGTATACCGATCATTAAACATGTTTTCCCCCTTGAAATTTAACGTCAACCAATTTTGGACTGTTCAAATTATGAAGCTATGTTTACAAAAACAAAAGGTGCTAATAAGCTCTATAAGTTTGTTAGGCACATTAATTAAGCACAGTTGTTTACGCAAATTGTAACGGTCTAATTTACCCAGGAAAGACATTGTAACGTAAATCTGATACTGTACCTCCGGTAAAAACAAATTTAATCCTTTAAGATTTCTTTAAATAAAATTGTATTCAATGCAAGCCACGAGCAGTAACATTATTACAAGGTTTTTCGCCTGAATTCATTTTCTTTTCTGACTTGTTAAGATTTTTTTATTTAATTTAACAAATAAAAGCGGCAAATCATGATAACTGAATCATTGTAGAGTCCAAAAAATGAAGTGACGAACTCATGAATAATTTCTGAAACTCAGTTCTGAATAATTCTGCCGGCTGTGCAGTGCCCGTCAATTGTTTTAGCACGGAAAATATATAGCTACTTAAAAAAATTGTTAAAATTTTCACCGCTTGCTTACTTTCAATTTCAATTATACTTGAGCGAAAACCAGCCAATTTTTTTCATACAAACAAACCGATTGGCAACTGACTTGGCCGCCAGAAGTCTACTCCCGCCGGCAATTAACAGGAATGATCTACTAATTAAAGGTACGTCTAATTGTCAATATTTTGCGTTCATAAGAACACCCCCAAGTTCTATTGTAGTATTTAGCTAAAAGAAACCGGCAACTGTATAAGCAAAACAAGTGTCCTCTTCTTTTAAGGTCATTCCTCTGAAATAGAACATGCACTGCGATTCTTGTCAAACTTAAATTTTGAAGTAAAAAAGGGGGGGGGGGTCACTTGTTCAGGAGCAACAGCACCTTGTCAGTATATATACGAATAATTATATTCACGATTACTTGCTAAATTCCCGTTTTCAGACAATGGTTTATTATTCTAGACTGGGGATCGGTCTATAATTATTTTACTGATAAAAAGAATGTTATTGCAACCAAGCAGGGGGGGGAAAGTCGGCGCTTTTCTTTGAATACATAGCAGTGCTTGGAAACGGTGCGACGCTATGTCAATCAAGCTGTTGCTAAGAAAGACGTCAAACCAAAGTTTTGTTTTCTCAGAAAGATTTTAATATCAATGACTGCGTGCGTGTGAAATGAGAATAGTCGCGGTGTTTGCGTTTGATGTTTTACGCCGCTGAGATGTTTTTGGCATTTTCAGCCAGATTTGTCACCTTATGTCTCACGTCACTGAGAATGTTTTGGCGGCGTGGAATAACAAGCGAAAAATTTGTCACGGTTGAAATTTAACAACCAAAAAATGGAAAAAAAAATCAGAACCATTGAAGTTATTTTTAATTAGTAGAATTCACAAGCCTTACTTTTGCCAGACTTGTCACCGTTATCACTGTTTGTTGTTTTGATGAACGGAAGACTTCAAAGAAGCAATCAAAATGCAAATAGCTATTGTGTTTTGTGCATGGTCAAGACCAAATCATGCGAACTAAACAATGAACTTTGTCAAGCTATTCACTACGCCCTTAGCAACCATTCGATAGCTACTGCGCAGTCTCGGTTGCCAGGCACCGCTATGATAACTTTTTGAGTCGTGTAACAAAGGAAGTTTCTTCCCCCCCCCCCCCCCTGCAACCAAGCAAGAGAAATATATGATTGGCCATTTTACTCGTTTTCGCGAAAATGACGATTTTACTTGCTCCAAGTGCATTTTGGTAAACCAGTATTTTGAGGCTCCCTTCCATTTCAAAGTAGCTTTTTACACTGCGAAAAACACTGTCGTGAACTTTTGTGACCTATTGTAGCTGTTTAATTAAAGCTATGCGCTCGCACGTTTAGAGGCTGTAAGACGTAAAGCTAATTTGAATAAATTTCAAAATGGACTAGGAAACAAGTACCTGAGTTTTAATCAGTTGATGGCGATATCTTGACCAGGAGAATTTACTAATGTCGCAGTTCCCCCCCCCCCCCCAAAAAAAAAATGATAAATCGCGATTTAGGTTCATAGGGTAGGTTGCAGGGTGTAAAGAGATACATTCTGCCATGCAGTCATTATTCCCCCCTCCCTTTAGATCATTAAACATTTTTAATTTTTTCTTTGTGTTAAAATGAAACAGTTTTTACGAAAAATAAAGGTAAAAAAAAAAAAAAAAGGGGGGTTTAAGGCGTGGGCCTTTGCTGTGGCTGTTTCTACTAATTCAGCCTATCTTGTATAAATAACTATCATTGGTTGCTGGGACGGCAAAATGCTCGTTTTATAACCTTATTACTGGTACTTGACATTTTCTTCTTTTAAACGTACAATTGTACTATGAGGAACAAACATTCAGAGCATTCACGTTTTACGTGCTTTGGTTTAAAATTCAGACTTTATTCCAGTTGTGCTTTACAACAATTCTGCTGAATTTTACAAGCTCACGTCTTTAATAATTAACCGCTACTACTACTCTTTGTAGCCTCAATCCAGTTCATCAAAGCCTTCACGTTGGCATACACCCCCGGGTATCCTGGTTTAGCGCATCCGATACCGTAGCTTACCACTCCTGCTAAGTAAGCCTTTCCATTCTGTGGGCACACCAAAGGGCCTCCACTATCTCCCTGACAGGAATCGATTTTTCCTTGATCATATCCAGCGCAGATCTTGAGGTTTGAGATGCGACCATAATTCTGTGAACACTTTTGCCTGTTGACTATAGGAACATTTGCTTTCATCAGTGTCTGGGCCTGCGGTCCACCCTCTCTGATTGTCCCAAACCCAGTCACGGTGCACATGGTTCCATCTCTAAAGTTGGAGCTAGACGTAGGGAGGCAAACCGGTTTCATGTAGTCATTGTATTCTACTTCGCTGTCTAGCTCAATCATGGAAACGTCGTTATCAATCGTACGTGTGTTATATTGAGGATGGTTGGTCACCTGCAATAATCAGTCGAACAACAACAGACTTAACAGAAGTGCAAAGGAAACGTTTCATATAGGTAATCACCAAGGGTCATGAATAGTCACCTGCAATAATCAATCAATCAACTGCAGACTTAACACAAGTGTAAAATCTTATACCGGACCATACTTGTCCACTTAGACATATCAGGGAAACGTTTAGCTATAGGTAATCACTGACCAGAGGGATTGATACATTTTCAGATTTAATTGAAAGGGAGTGCCATTCTAGTTGGTTCTACTGGCGACCTACCGAATTATACATACTTGTGATAAAAAGGGAAAATTCGATCACGTTTGGTTGTTACCATGCAATGGATTATCTTTTGATTCGCGCCAAATCTTTTAAATTTTAGAATCTTTTGAATGATTGGGTCATCTCCCCCTAAAGCTAGTGATGCCGTACATCTTTTATAACTATTAAGTCAGCTTAATAGATCGTGTAAATTTTTACCTTATGTTTTAGTGTAGCCGTTACTTTTTATACTTAATCTTAAATTTTTTTACCTTTTAATTGTTTTTTAATAAATTTTCATTGGGTTTTTTATGAATTTTAATTGAAAATGTTTTTATACTAAACTATTTTTAAGAGGGCCACAAGTTCATTAGTAAGTTAATAACTCTTAAGTGTCACCCTCTGTAAATTTTTGATTGTTTCATTGATTTATTCAGTGAATGCTGGCTTTCAGCAGTATACCCATTAGGCCACCGCACCTCACTCGTAAATTCTCGATAACATTAACAAAAATTCAATCTTCCTTTTACCTTTTTCGCTGAGATTACCACCTCATTTCCCTCATCGTTATTGACATCAAATTCTCCAAGTATAACCTTAAGCACATATGGTGGCCGCTGCATTTTTTGGAAGCAGTGAGCAGCTGACAGCACCCACTTTTTATCGATAAGAGATCCACCGCAGAAGATGTTGGTTCTACCGTAATCGCTCTCCCATCTAAATCCCACCTGCCAGGGAAACTCTGATGGCCTCGCTTGCTCGCCACCAACAATGCGAGACTTTTTGCCAACACCGCAGCTAATGCTTCCGCCATACCTTCCACCCTCTTGACCGTTTCCCTGAGGATCATTCATACCTGCCACTGCTATTCGCTGAATTTAGTCTGCAACAAAGGTCGCATTTATTTTTATGTTCAAGCATTAGTAATGAAATGACCAACGACCTATGTCATTGTGATCTTCCATTAGCCAGTTATCGTATTGATTTGTTTTTATACACCTCACAACTACTTTCATTTTCTTTATTGCTAGCAAGAAAATCGTCTTCTGTTTAATTTATAATACGGCATCAACTAAAAAGCAAAACCTTTCTTCCGTTGCGCGGCAGGGAGATTATAGAATTTGCTGAACATACTTTAATAACGAAAACTAGCTGATAATGTAGAGCGAGGCATGCGCATAAGACAGGAAAAAAATTGAGATCCCTGAGATCTGAGTTAATAGAACAAATTGTTTCCTAACTGATATAATATCCCGACGAATGTTAAAAGATCAGATAAATGTAAATAAAATTAATCCTGATGTTATGAGATGCCCGGTTAGGATAAATGTTTTTTAAATCGTGTTTTTATTTACCTTGTTGTGAGAAGTTACTTGGAACTGAGCCTAAGAAACAAACGTATTCAGTTTTAACGTTTTAACATAGTCGTGATCAGTAACCAGGGGCGGATCTAGCGGGGGGGGGGGGGGGGGGCGGGGCCCCCCCTTTTTTTTAAGAAAAAATAGGGGCCGGGGGGGCAAAAAAATTTTTTTTTTTGGGGGCCCCCCTTTGTGGGGGGGTTGTTTGGGCCCCCCCCCCAAACTATTTTTGGTCCCCCCCGGAACAATCAGCATTACGGCAGATACAAAGTTTACAAATATCGTTCCACTTTGAACGATAAATTACTGGCATGGATCTACAAGATAGGATTCGGGTTTTTAATTCCTTCTGGGGTACGTGTTAACTTTATTATTATACATGTAGTTATTCTTTTCTTTTTGTGGTTTTTGTCGGTTTTTTTTTTTTTTTTTTGCGCTTTTTTTTTGGGGGGGGGAGGTTTTTTTAGGAAAAAATTAAAAAAAAAAAAAAAAAAGAAAATTTTTTTAAAAAAAAAATATTAAAATTAGCAAGTATTTGTGTTTTCTGCCAGTTGTTATAATAACATGGAAAAAAAGAGCTAACGATTCCCTGATGGCATCTACTCGTTTTGAAGATGCTTGGTGGCCTAACGGAAAGTCTGTTTGTGTCGGAATCAAAAGTTCTGGGACGGTCAGGCCTTTGTTGTTCCTAGGTAGGACTAACTTTGCTACA
Organism: Oculina patagonica; assembly: GCF_052425735.1. Classification (NCBI taxonomy): domain Eukaryota; kingdom Metazoa; phylum Cnidaria; class Anthozoa; order Scleractinia; family Oculinidae; genus Oculina; species Oculina patagonica. The sequence goes on from NC_135759.1 coordinate 21,978,952, forward strand.
GTGCCTGATGTGCCTCTTTACGGCGATTATATAGTGATGAATTATCAGGCTCCTCCGATGTAAAGATTCGACTGATTTCAACCTTTTAACCTACCTACTTTAGGAAAGACATTCTTCTTAAACACATCCGGGCCACCTTCAGCTCCTCGGGGACTGTAACGAATGCAGATGATGTCACCATGAACGGTGGAGCGAGCAGTACCAGCTCCAATTTGAAATGTAGTGTTCCACACAACCTTTTTACAAGAAAAGGAACAATTGATAGTTATTTTTATAACATCAGTTGTCAAAAACCATTTTGGACAAAGTTGCGCTTCCACATTTTTTGCCTCGATTGCAGGAGATCCATGAGTTGAACTGCATGAACTATGATAATTTGCAAAAGAAATGAAGATGCTGTATATGTACTCTGGCTGACTACTAGCTGTAAGACAACCATGATCTGGAGGTGCGTTTTCAGACACCCTTCCAGCAGTTATAATTAAAGGGCATCAGTATGATTACATTACATATTGTTTGATCGAATGTATGACCAAGGAATTGACTCATTGGATAATTCGTAACTTGAAGAAAAACCTTGATTCTAGTTACAAATCTCCAAGATTTCAACCCCACTCAAAAAAACATAAAAAAAACCTCGAAATGAAGTTACATTTAGTTTTGTTATCATGAGCTAGTTTGCTATGTTCAACTTATACTGTAAGCAGTCTGTATATTTTTACGTTTACAACTTAAGGTGAGTAAGATAAAATTAATTCGCCTTTTTGTATTGTAATTTTTCATGAATCATGACCATGAAATTCCGGTTATAAGAGCTCCCCAGTATAAGCCCTCCCCTGACCACACACAAAACCACCCCTCCCCTCTTATATAAATGAGCGTACACGATAGAACTACGACACGCGGCTTGAAACCATACTTTTACGGTATGCGTTGCTTGTTTGAAAAGCTAAAAGTATTTCCCATATAGTGTACCTGCGCAAAATGTTTGATGGGCATTCCAGGAACTTTGGGTAATCCTGTCTGATAGTTGTAATTTGTTTCTTCCATGTACCATTTTTGAACAGCCAGGTTGCAAAGGTCTGAAGAAGGACCGTTTGGTTGAGCTTTAGTGTCAGTTACGGCTATAGCAGCAAGATTTTCTCCCTCGTTTTTGGTGTCCATGGTCTTATTGTCGTGTGAGAGGTCGTCTTTTAACGCGAGTTCTTCGCACCACGCTTGAGCCTCGTCACCCAACTCTTCTGACCACGCAACAGTCTGGGCGCCATGAAGCTTCCTCAGGTTATTATGGGCCATCACGCATGCTTTGTGAAACTCGTCGTATGCGGTGACTCCTTCGCAAACATAAAATGGATGCCGTTTAGATCATTAATAGAGCAGAAAACTAACGTAATTATTCCTCATTACCAAAACAGTTAATAAATTCTGAGAGTTTACGAGAAATGGATTCCGTTAGGATTGAACTTATACAAAGAAATCGGAACGTTGCAGAGCAATATAGAAAGAGAAATAATTTGGCGAGTCAGGTTTACTTGACATTATAACATCCCTTCCCTTTTTCGGTTTGATCTTACCTCCATAAAGTAGAGAAGTGCACAGCAAAAACGCACAAATCTGAAATAGCTTCATTTTTTGTCAACCGCGTTTGCAGTGCACCTGGTATTTTTCCTTCTTCAAATTGATTTAGTAACAAACTCAAGTGCAAAATCCTGTGTATATGAAACAATAATCATTTATTATTTAATCCCCGTGATGTCATTCTGACCGGTATTACAAAGCAAGATTTTATGCCTTTCAACGTTTGACACACCCCTTATGTTTTTAAAATGAGAAAGTGAAACAGTTTAGCCCGTTAGCCAGATAAGTGCAAAGCAACAAAAAGCACAAAACTGAAAATGGGTTCATTTTTGTCAACCACGTTTTACAGTGTACCTGGCTTTCTCCCTTCTACAGCTTTATTTAGTGACGAACTCAAGTGCAAAATTCTGTGGACGGCCCCGGGATTTCATTCTGACCGGTATTACATGAAAGATTGTATGCCTTTCAGCGTTAGACACACCCCTTATTGTTTTAATAATGAGGAATCAAAACAGTTAAGTCGAAAAAATTGAAAAGAGCAAAAAAGTATTCAGCACTGTGAAAGCTACAGATATTTACATTCTCTTGACATTTTCTTATAAACAATGCTGTCATTGATATTTACATCAGTGGTTACCAAAATCTAAAAACGCTAAGCTGTTCCACTCACAAGTTACATGTAGTTTGTTTCCAATCTCCGCCCAAACTGAGCTAAGCTGTCAAGGCAGAGTGTTCAGGTATCCACAAGTTTGGTTTTCTTTTCAAACTCCTTCCAAAACCTAAGCTGTCAATTTAGGGGTGTTCCAGCCACAAGTTAAGTTTTCTTTCAATAGTCTTCCCAAAAGCAAGACTGTCAAAGAAGGGCTGTTCCAACCACATATGCCTTTCAGCGTTAGACACACCATGATGAGGAACAGACGAGAAGAGCAAAACGTGTCAACTGGAAGCACAGATATTTACATTCTCTTAACATTCTATAAACAATGCTGTCATGAATTTACATCAGTGGACAAAACAAAAACGCAGCTGTTCCACTCACAAGTTACCGGTCGTTTGTTTCCAATCTCCGCCCAAACTGAGCTGAGCTGTCAAGGCAGAGGTGTTCCATCCACAAGTTTGGTTTTCTTTTCAATCTCATCCCGAAAGCCTAGGTGTCGAAGTGGAGCTGTTCCAACCACAAGTTAAGTTTTCTTTTCAATCTCGTCCCACAAGCTTAGGTGTCGACGTAGGGGCTGTTCCAACCACAAGTTAAGTTTTCTTTTCAATCTCCTCCCAAAAGCTAAGCTGTCGAAGTAGGGGCTGTTCCAGCCACAAGTTAGGTAGTTTTCTTTTCAATCTCGTCCCATAAGCTAAGCTGTCGAGGTAGGGGCTGTTCCAGCCACAAGTTAATTTTTCCTTTCAATCTTCTCCCAAAAGTTAAGCTGTCTTGGTATAGGGGTCTTCAAATCATAAGTTAAGTTTTCTTTCAGTTTCACTAACCACCTCGCAAAAGCTAAGCTGATGAAGAAGGGCTATTTCAGCCACAAGTTAATTTTCTTTCCAATCTCTTTCCAAAAGCTTAGCTGTCAGGGTAGGGGTGTTGTAGTCACAAGCATGAATCTAATCATTTTCGCCTGTTAAAAAAAAAAAACATAAGTTGTAATTGCGGAGTTTTTCCTTTAACCCTGTTTCTTCCAGCCGCGCTAACTCTAGTATGTGATCGATTCAAGGGCTCCTGATACTCACACGAAATTTCTATTTAGATTAGACGTTAAAATGCTTAAGCATTGCTAAAATGGAATGAATTGGTAAGCGCATTATGTGATTCTGGCATAAATTCCTTTTTAATAGTTACTTACCTGTAGTCCCTAAATAGCCCAGTTTTAAATTAAGTAAAGAAAAAAATCAGTTTTCGACCCTTATAATGGCAATTATACAAGAGTGTTCACAGAAAGAATATCTGAAGCTTCCCCACACAATTTTAATAACGAGAGAACAAAATAATTAGAAGGTTGAACTGAACAGCACAAGATCTTGTAAACACCCGACACCGGCGTTGAACAGAAATTGTTTAGTGATGGAATTCAGTCAAATTACACGCTCAAAAACTGTTCACCAATTCAATACGGAGTTGAGAGTAGATTTCATTTCTGTATCTTCAAGTTGAAACATACAGTAGTTAAAACTCTCTTGGACGGACACAATAGAGAGAAGATTTATTGGTTGTTAGTACATGGCTGTTATGCTATGGCGGAATGAAAAAAAAACCTGGTCTTTCTTCATGTAGAGCCAGGACGCAGCTTAAAGTTCATGGCCATCCTTCAGTTCGCGGTTGGTCGTTACCCGACATTCAAATGTAAAACAAAAATACAAGCTGTCAATGGGATACTTGCCTTGGTGCTTCAAGAAGCTAAGAAACATGTACATAAATATATATATAAGAAAAACATCACCGATTCAGTCGCCTTTATAGGAACACTCTCTTGAGAGTTGCTTTGAACTGAATCGTCTGTTCATTTCTCAGGAGTTCAGTAGAAATTGTTAAATTCTAGCAATTCTCATACAAATTCGCAAAAGTGTTTTGTCAGGTTTAAAACACTAAAGGCGAAGTCGGTTGCTCTTTTACTCTAATTTTGGGACATATACGTTTGATTTGTCGCACGTCTTGTTAAAGAAAGCGTCGGATAACTCGGCAATTGACAGAACCAAAAAGTGCGTGCATGGAACTTAAGAAATGCATCTGGGAAGGGTTTTTTGAACGAGCATTTCTAGAAGTTGTTAAAATACATTTTCAGTGATCATTGGTTACCCCAGTTGTTTTATCGCACGGCTATAAAAATTCTCGCCAACTGTTATAAACTGTTGTTTTATTTCTCGTAGTGATCTTTTTAACCATATGCGTGTATCCCCTCCTACTACTCCACCCATGTACTGGCCATTCACAACCAATGACAAACACAACGGAGGTCGATTCTTGGCAAGTTGCAGACCGATGAACAAATCTGTTATACTTCGGCTCACGGTAAGTCGGGGAGTAAATTGAAACTCACTGTTCATATTCTCTTTTCACAGTCTTTCAAACAGAGCCAGTTGTTTCCAACAAGTTTTTAGGATGTGACTTCAATAGCATAATAATTCGGCTATAAAATATCGTTTTCGATTAGCTCTTACTTAGTCAATAATGTAGATGCGCAAGTTTAAGTTCTGGTTCACTTCCAGTTCCACATTTTTTCCTGCGGGCGGGATTCATTAAACCCGACTGATCTTGTCGTTATCACTTCACCGGCAGTTTAAGCGTCAGTTTAATTATGGCTCCAGCGACGCCATATTTACGTCTCTACTGAAGGCTTTCTTTCCACAGCTTTTATTTTTGTTGAAAATGGGGGTTTTATCCTCCTTTTTTTTTTTTTTTTCCATTTCCGGGGCGCCTATTGCCAAAAGCTTTACCATTTTGTTCTTACATGTTGGTAAAAACTAATGTGTATTTTCAATTCATCGCCCAGTCTTTCTGTAGCTTTCGTGGCGCCATATTGAAGGTGTTATGGACATAATTACTTTTTTCTATAAAATAAGTCACACCACATCACGTTTTGGTTTGTTTTATTTTAACTGTTCAGACTTTGCGTTTTGTTATTATAGCATTTAAATTGTTGTTTTTCATATGGTATTTTTTATCCTTGTTCTCTTTGACAACCGTGACCTTGTTCTCCTGGTGCTCAGTTTATTATAATCTCAGTCGATCACCATATCCTTGTTTCGCTGGTGCTTAATTTATATATCATATTTTTTGATCACCATGGCCATGCTCCACTGGTGCTTATTTTCTTTCTTTTTATCTCCGTAGCGTTGTTCCGCTGGCTCTAATTTTATTATTATTATTATTATTATTATTATTATTATTATTATTATTATTATTATTATTATTATTATTGCAGGCCCGAGAGAGGTACGCAACCTGAACCTGAGATCATGCCTTTCCTCCCTACTTACCACTCTCTCATCTTTGCAAGGGAAAAACCGCCTGATCGCAGGTTACCCGCAACCCTAATCTTGACAGTGACCAGCTCAGCGGATTGCGTTTTACGCGTTCGCGCCACGTTAATAATAGGCGAACAGAAACCGGAAGTTGAAAATTTTGTTCTTCCACTAAGAACGATCGGAACGCGAAAAATGTGTCAATCACGATAGTTTGTCGTAACACCGGAAGAGAAAAATCTCTTCTCCAACGATAAGAATATGCGAAAAAAGAGTCAATCTCTAAACTGTTTGTCACATAAGATCAACGCTTCTGTCACATGGAAGATTGCAAACATTACAATTTGTAGACTTTTTTATTGTTGTTTTTATATTTCCTCTATAAGTGATCCGCTCAAATCTCCTGCATAAGCAAGACTTAAGCAAGAGAAGGCTGGCGTGATTTTGTGCCGTTTTGACATGTACAATCGAATGAAAATGGTCGATTTTCAACCCAATTTCTACCCTCTAAATCGAGTCTAGACGTCAAAACGAAAATTTCGTTTTTCTCAGAAAAATAAAAAATATTTGAAAAAAAAACACATATCGTTTTTAGTTTTAATAAGGACTATCTTCATGCAGAAGATGAGCGAAATCCCTGTGTTTTTAGCCTTGCCGCAAAAGACAATTTTTATTTGATTTTTCTAGAAACTTTCTCTTAAATAGAATTTGACTCATGCTTTCCTTATAAATCTTTGTTTATAGCCATTTTAGTCCAATAATGCAACAGTTGCTCGTTACGCTTCTTGCCAAGTAGACATATTCGCATAGTGCAGAAAGGGAACATCCCTTAGAAGAGACATTTTTTTTCGTCGGAGGGGGGAAACTTTAATGAAATATTTGCTTTCAAATGGGATTTTTATGTATTCTTAGGGTTATTATTACGATAACAGTTTCTTTTGATGGGAAACTGTGGTTATTAAATTATCGCCTCTTTTTTACATAGTAGTGGGCTGTTTTCATGCGGATAATATCTAGTTTCCTCTATAAAACCCGCCTTCAGTGTATCGTGGTAGTTGCATCTCGACCGAGGAGATCCCTGTTCAAATTGATATTTCAGGAACAAAGATCTTTCTGAACAAATCGAATCGTTTATATCTGTGAAACAAAGTTCTAACCAGTTACGCGTAAACTCATTTTGGACTTGCTTTGTTCATACAACTACCATCGATTGATGAACAATGAACGTTTTTTTAGCGGGAAAAAGAAAAAAATATCAGCTATAAGTTGAAGAATTAACGAAGTAACCTGTCCTGAAGCGCGGGTTGTTATTGTAACTGTTTTCCAGTTCGCCACTCCCCCCCCCCCCCTTCTTCCCGCCTCGTACGTAAATATCACTGGTTAAAGAGGTCGTTCACACAGTTGTACGTTCATAAACTGACTACCGGTACAAAAATTTTTCTTGGTTTAGATATAACGTACTACACAGAATAATAATTCACAGCTTTGACGTTTGGCTTCATTTTGCTTTAATTCTGACCTTATTCCAGCTGAGCTTTACAACAATATTTATATTCTGAGTGAGTAAATGGTTTGACCAAGGAATTAGTAGTAGTTCGTCTTGTGTGTATGTTTAAGTAAGGGTAACCCTAAAAAGGACTATGAACGTTCACACTACTGAACAACATCGACCAATAAACCACAGACTTGACTGTATTATAACTTACAGTACAACCACTGAGTCAAGAAAGCCGGTAGACTAACTTAGAACGAACACCGCTCGACCAATATCGACAACTACACCCTACAGGCACCTAATATATAAATGACTTAGTTACGAATGAATTTTGACTAAAAACAGAACTGATACGAATTGCATGACCAAATGAATGGACGGAATGAAACTGACAACATATTTACGAACTTAACACGAGTCGTAGATCCACTGACGTTACGGCCAAACTGACCAATCATTTTCAAGTGCTAGAGACTTCCTTTCTACCCAGGTTGTTGAAACGCAGTAATCGTTTTCAGAGGAACCGTCATCCCGGCGTTCACACAAGACGAACTAATGTTTAATTCTGCTGCGTTGCAACTAACGTCTTCCATAACCACCACCACTACTCTTTGTAGTCTCAATCCAGTTCATCAAAGCCTTCACGTTGGCATACACCCCCGGGTATCCTGGCTTAGCGCATCCAATACCATAGCTCACCACTCCTGCTAAGTAAGCCTTTCCATTCTGTGGGCACACCAAAGGACCTCCGCTATCTCCCTGACAGGAATCGATTTTTCCTTGATCATATCCAGCGCAGATCTTGAGGTTTGAGATGCGACCATAATTCTGTGAACACTTTTGCCTGTTGACTATAGGAACATTTGCTTTCATCAGTGTCGTGGCCTGCGGTCCACCCTCTCTGATTGTCCCAAACCCAGTCACGGTGCACATGGTTCCATCTCTAAAGTTGGAGCGAGACGTTGGTAGGCAAACTGGTTTCATGTTGTCATTGAATTCTACTTCGCTGTCTAGCTCAATCATGGCGATGTCGTTATCCATTGTGTTTTTATTATATCGTGGATGATTGGTCACCTGTTGTAATTAAGCAATTATACCAATTAACAACAGACTTGAAATAAGTGTCTTCTTCGTTTCGCTTAGCAAGGGAACTTTGAAATCACTGACGGTGATCACTGCCAGAAAAATTGATGCCTCCCAGATGTGAAACCCGAAAGCAATCCTATGGACTCCACTGGTACCGGAGACCTCCCGCTTTACACATGCGTGCCTGAGTTAACCGGGCGGAGATCGAAAAGAATAAAAGGTAAATTTGATATAACAACTGTTTGAAACCACTTGAGTTAAGTATGGTTAACAAACCTTACACGTTGTAACATGTAATGAAATTATTTAGCGTCCCGGAAAAATTGTTTTGATTACAACTGGTACCATTTACATCAAGATTTCACTGGGTTAAAGACTATATGTTCCAAACTAAGAGATCGGAAGAGCCCAAATCTCCGATACAGATTCGGCATTATTATCAAGTTTTCCAAGCAATTTGCCGAGACCTATGGTTCCAGTATTTTCAGTTATATCATTTGGGTTGTAAGATTTATGTAAGTAAAGCACCTTGGCCATGCTTTAACCCGGTTAAGGCCACATGCAGCGGCTTCCACATAACTACATAAAGCAAATTCCTCTAGTACCTTTCTCGCGGCAATTACCACCTCATTCCCCTCATCATTATTGACGTCAAATTCTCCAAGCACAACCTTGAGTACATTTGGTGGCCGCTGCATTCGCTGGAAGCAGTGAGCAGCTGACACAACCCATTTTTTGTCGATGAGAGATCCACCGCAGAAGATGTTGGTTCTACTGTTTTCGGTCTCCCATCTAAATCCCACCTGCCAGGGAAACTCTGATGGCCTCGCTTGCTGCCCACCAACAATGCGAGACTTCTTGCCGACACCGCAGCTAATGCTCCCGCCGTAATTTCCGCCGTTATTCCCTCCTTGTTGACCACACCCCTGAGGATCGCCATATTTACACTTGTATCCTGGGATGTTCTTTGAATTCAAATCTACAACAAAGTTTGCATTGACGCGTACGTTAAAGTACTGTTTACAATACCCTTAGTTACGGACCTACTTGATCTGATTGATCTCCTTCAACTGATCAAAAAAAAATCTTTACCATTTTCCAGATAGAAGATTACTTTCCGTGTTAATGATTACAACATGTATACTTACTGTATTCATTAGTTTTTCAATGCATCAAAATTATAGTTTCTTTATAAGAAGTAAAACAGAACACTTCTGTTTTCTTTACGATAAGGCATCTACTTTAACAAGGAGAAGATTCTTCTCTTCGTTGCGAACTTGCGGAAGTACGATAATTAAGAATTTGCTAGACATACCAAATTAAACCTAAAGAGATGCTTACAGTGTAGCGGAGGGCCAGGTTTGTCATAGTTATAAGAGCGGACCGTACCTCAATCGAATTGCATCACTTTAGGGTCCTACTACAAATGATATTAAAAAGTCTGGCGAGAGGCCTTGACGGCTCGCCAAAGCGGAGAGGTTTTTAGTTGACACTGAACCTCCGTCACAGCGAAAGGTAAAAGTCAACGGCAAGAAGAACCCACTCGAGAAAGGACATTATAAAAAAGTACCGTAAGATAAAAAATGACCTCAGCCGCCAGCGAGCTCATTAACAGAAAAACATCAAGTTTATTTGCCAAATCGAAATAGCCACCAAATCGATTTTTCAAACAATCGTCAGAACTCCCATCACTTAGCCCACCAAAAAAACTTTTTGGCGATAATGAGCCACGCCAGAGAAGAAACTTTTCGTAAGGTCCAGTCACTAAGACTTGCAGACCCAGCACAGGCCAGAGAAGGCCAGGCCGAGCAGGAAGAAAGAGAAAGCAGAAAACCGGTTTAGAGGTATCATTATAAAGCTGGGAGTTTGGGGTTTTTTTGGTGTTTTTTTTTTTTTGAGGGGCTCGGGGGGGGGGAGGGGAGGGGGTTAGTGTGCCTTCGTATCCTTTTTTACACAGTGGTAACTGGAACCTGTCACCTAATGTGGGAGCGCGCGCCCAAGAAAAATAGGCCGCCCGGTCATAGTAGTTCTCCGCCAGCTCAAAGGCAGACAGACCCCCGCCGGAGCCACCGCGCGAACGAAACAGACTCCACCCGGAGGGAGCTATTCCATCGCAGGGTCCCCAAAGAAAGGAAGGGAGCAAGAAGCACCCAGCCTATCCAGGACTTGTCCAGAGTCCAGCGCAAGCCCACGCCCCCAATAAAGTGAACGGGGAAAAATACATGCCGAGGAGCGGCCCGCCGCCAGTCGGGAGGCGGCGCCCAGACACGAAAAGGATGGAAAAAACAATTTAAGATGAATCAGATTCTGAAAAGCGCCGCATCGGGACGCGGCGCGGGGGGGATTGGGGCGGCGATTCGGGGGCAGCGCACGAAGATACGGAAAGTACAGAGCCCGAAGAACCAACGCATATCCCCCCAAAGCCGAACGGAAAAACTCAAAAAAGTGTTAAAGAAGTAAATCCACTCATAGCGGTCTGCCTACCAAAACCTGGAGAGAGAAAAAGACAGGGCAGATAAAGAAGTACCTGAGCAACTAAATTCCCCTTTATCCTTTTCTCTCAAAGCCCTCCCAATGCAAGGCCATCACCTCAGGTAAGGCCACCCAAAAAAGGACAAAAAAAAAGAAAAAAAAAAATCAAGCCACCGCACCCCAACAAAACCACCAAAAACCCCACCCCAAACAAAGACGGAAGTGGAAGAGGGGGGGGCCCGAGTCCTACCCAGGTTGGGTACCGGGCGGGGCAGGGCGAGGGGGCCCCCCCCCCCCCCCCCGGCCACCAAAACCCCTACCATCGGAGTGGGAAGGGAGAAGAGGGAGGGTAAAGAAAAGGCGGTGTAGAATGGGAAGGAGATGGGGGCAAAGAGCGGAAGGCAAAAGAGTTCTTACATACTTACAAGCATGTGCTCACTAAAGTGAGAACCATTCGTCTACCAAAACATTTTGATTCTTTTTAAGATCTAAAAACACTGCTCTCTAATTGATAACTGCAATAATTATGGATTGCAGGTAATAAATAAAATGATATGAACCCATTTAAGTTGAAATTAAAATCTTATAATGAAGAAAAGGAGAGGAGAAGCCACGAGCCAAGCGGCCCACACTGCCGGAGCTATCCCGGTCGAGCATCAGCGGGGAATTCATTCCCCCTGAGGAGCGCCGGGCCCCCCAGCATTATGTCGCCGGTACCAATACACGGGTGGAGGGGAGAGAAAGTGCTGCCGAACACAAAAGGACCCGGCGGGGCCGAACCGGACCGCTCGATCCGGAGTCCGGCGCACTAACCATTAGGCCACCGCGCCTCCCACAATGAAGAAAGAGGAGCCTTTAAGAAAACATTTCAATCTTGTTTAAATTTACCTTCCTGTGAGAAGATACTTGGAACTGAGCCTAAAAAAGGAACAGAAAAACCATTACCGGAAGCAGGCAGCACAAAAGCATTTGTCATTTAAACCTTCCTTCTAGGAAACTAGTAGGGATGTGAGTGCTAATATGTTCCTCCGCACCGCTATGTTAAAGTTAATTTGGACAGATTTTTTCACGTACCTACTTTCGGAAAGACATTTTTCTTAAACATATCAGGGCCACCTTCAGCTCCTCGGGGACTGTAACGAATGCAGATGATGTCACCATGAACGGTAGAACGAGCAGTACCAGCTCCAATTTCAAATGTGTCATTCCACACAACCTTTTGCGAGAAAAGACCACAAGTGAGGATCCAAATTTTCCTTTCTTACCAAATAAGTGGTGAAACAATAATTCAAGAGAAAGTTGCGTGTTTTTCTTGCATTGTATGAATGAAGCCGGCCAAGTTAAGCGACTAGGTGTATTTCTATACCGGCACACATGGGTGAGGTGTTAGTCCATCGCAGGGTTAAGCCCAGCATTAAGTTACTGGTATTATTTATACATAAGGTTGAATAAAGACAATAAAGGCATTGTGAGAATTAAGGGTATTGCCCAACGCAGTGACCCCGACATAGCTCGAATCCGGACCGCTCAGAAGAAGAAGAGCAATCAATCAATTAATTAATGTATCGACCGATTAACTAAATAATTGATTGATTGCTTCTCGTCATTCCAGTTATAGCCCCCCTTTTACATGAGCAATGAGGGTTTAAGGTAAGAGCGCGCGCGCTTAAAAAGCGTTGTTTTGTGATGCGCGCAATAAGTAAGTATTTCTATGAATACATCAGTGTACCTGCGCAAAATGTTTGATCGGCGTTCCAGGAACTTTGGGTAATCCTGTCTGATAGTTGTAGTTTGTTTCTTCCATGTACCATTGTTGAACAGCCATGTTGCAAAGGTCTGGAGAAGAACTGTTTAATTGACCATTTGAGTCGGTTCTGGCTATAGCAGCAAGATTTTCTCCCTCGTTTTTGGTGTCCATGGTCTTGTTATCATGTGCAAGGTCGTCTTTTAATGCGAGTTCTTCGCACCACGCTTGAGCCTCGTCACCCAACTCTTCTGACCACGCAACAGACTGGGCGCCGTGAAGCTTCCTCAGGTTATTATGGGCCATCACGCAAGCTTTGTCAAATTCGTCGTATGCGGTGACACCTTCGTAAACATAAAGTGTTTATTTAGAGCAAATAACTACTGTATTTCATGATACATCGCCAAACAAGTCGTAGATTTTGAGAGTTTAAGGGAAACGGACTACCATTAGGAGTATATGATCCTGACTTACAAAATTTACGAAGTCGAAATGTCGAAGAGCACGATTAAAAGAGAAATAACTTCACGTCAAGCAAGTACTTACTTGGCAGAACATTACAAAAAAATACCTTTGTATGTTCGAATACCGGTTACCTTTCAGTTTTAATCTTACCTGCATAAAGAAGAGAAGTACACAGTAACAAAAAACCAAACTGAAATGGCTTCATTTTTGTAAACCACCTCAGTTTTCAGATAGGCCTGAGTTTCTTCCTCCTTGTAATCGTTCTTGCTTTTAACTCAAGCCTTTGGACTAAGTTGTATTTAAAAAGATATTGTCATCTATTACTCAATCTTTTTGTTTTCATTTTGACGGGCGTTACACAGCAAGCTTGTATGCCCTTAAATGTGGGGCACACCCATTTTTTAATAATAAAAGATTATTAATCAAGACAAGCAAAAAAGTATTAAGCAAAACTGTGAAAGGTTTAAATATATACCTCGAGTAAACGCTTTTAAATAAAAGTTTGTAACCTGCTTGCCACTTCGGGGCATCTGTTTGCTCTTTATTCATTGTTTTCCCTGATATTTGTACTTGATGGCTACCGTCAGAATCTGACATTTTGTTAGTTCCTCCTAAAAAGTAGACCGGCAAGGTAGGTGTGTTCCAGCCACAAGCAATATCTAATAATTCTCCTCCTCTTGCAAATAATCGCAAAATTAAAATAAATTTTACGTTCTGGAAACAATGATTCGAGCTTTTTTCTTAGTTCTTTTAGTGCCAATCAAACCGATTCAAATAGCTAAAGCTATTCAACAATTATAGTACTTTCACCTGATACCGAAACGAAATTGTGGTAGATACGAAGTGATTTAATGTTAAAGCACTTTTAAACTGGAATGATTTTATTTCTAAAGTTATTGACCTACGTTAGTGGGTCGAACAGCACGCGCACGAGATGTTATAAACACTCGACACCAGTGACTAACAAAGTCGTGGAATTCATTTAATAAACACTTTTAAAAAATGTTTACTGATTCTTTATGTAACGACAAGTTGGTTTCTTTTTTGTCCCTTTTGAGTAAAAATACAGATTTAAATTGAACATTGTAACTGAAAATGACTGACGTTTATGTCGAAACTTGTCTTTAAAACTCAAACTGCTGTTATTGTTTGTTTTTTTAGTTTGAAATTCTTAATTCTCGAATTGCTCATAGTAGTTTAGATGTAGAGACAGGACCGCCATATAAGAATCGATCGTTGATGAAAAAAGAATTCACAAGCAGTTGAGGTTACTGGGTACCTCACCAAGAGGCAATTATTAAATACGGTTCCACTCCATCACCTTTATTCGACTACTACCTTGAGAGTTTCTTTGAAATCATTGTGCGGACGCGATATAAAAATTTCCGTTTATACATCCTTTAGGAGTGGTGAAGTAAGCGGATATTTCGACGATTGAGGGAACCATTTCGACGACTGAGGGAACCAAACGGTGTGTGGATAGAATGCATCAAAAAAGGTATTCACTTCTAGGAATAGTTTGAAGTCAGTGATCATTGGGTACCTTTGGAAAACAAAATGACTAACACATACGATTTGTTTTCCATTACAAGGATAAAACGGTGAAATGCTTATTTTATTTTATTTATTTTATTTTTTTTAAAAAGCTATGGTGTTCTTTTTTTTTTTGTTTTCTCATGCAGGCTTTCTTCTATAGTGGAAATAGAAGGCAAGGTAGGTGTAAAGGTTGTCGGCGTTTCCACCACAAGCGTTCTTGATGATTCGATAAAGGCGGCGGAGGGGCAAGCTTGGTGTCACAATTGTAGGTGTTCCAGCCACAAGCATACTTCTCCTCCTCTCCCTTCAGACGACCACTCCTTTGAATGTTTCTCTAAAGATCGTTTCCAACGGGTACAACTAGGAGTTTTTCAAATATAGAACTGTTTATTTCGTTGTTTTGTTAGGTTTAAACATCACCAGGCAGAAGTTCATTGAATGACTTGAAAACAGTGTCAAGGGTTGGTTACTTAATGAACAAGCTAAGCAAAGTGTAAAGACGAAAATAAAATTAAAAACTACTTAAACTTAATATTTATCTTTGTTTTGACTTACTGGAAGAGAGTTCATATTCTACAGGGAAAACAAAAAGAAAAATATCTTTTACAATTTATTTTACAATTTTCTTAAGCTGAAGTGATAGCGTGTTTTGAGTAGGAAAAGCGTAGTGGTGGGGTTGCTAAAGGCTAGCAACCCCACTTTATCCGGGTAAGTTAATCCGTCCACCAACAGGCCATCAATTTCTGGTCGTGTTAATGTTAACGAGGAGGGCGCTGTTAAAGATTTCTTAAATAACAAAGTAACTGACTGATCTTTTCTCAGTTCGGGGCAGCAAAATAGCCATGATAATAAAGCGGTCGAAAAGCGGGCTTCTGCTAGTTTGGGAGCACTATCAAGAGAGCTTTGTAGTAGCATACACATGGTATTTTACTGTCACTCAACAAATTAAAGCTTGTAAATATAACAATATCGCAACATTATAGTTTTTTATTGTTGGCTCACGACCTGACGCCGTTTAATTTAAATATAACAATTTTTATTCTGTCCAACGTATGTAAAAAATACAACACAATGACAACAAAGGGAATAAAGTCGTTATATTGCATTACAAATCAGTACCTATACAACCTTTCCAATTTTTGATCGCTGGATAAAAGTGTCTTAAGAACACGTACCAATTCAAACTAATATTTGTGCCTTTTCAATAAAATAAATTATTTTATCTTTTGATGGCACAAAATAAGTACCGTACTGCAATTTTGATAATTTAAGTAAACTTGCACTGTTAGTGCTAGTAGGTTTTAGTTACATGATCAATCCACGGCTTAAGATATTTCACATTCGTGTAAATATTAGGTGAGCGAACCCTCGAACATCTTTTACCGTGACTAACAATTCCCCCCAAGTAAAACTTTCCTTTATTATAGCAAGCAAGGGGTCCGCCACTATCGCCTCTACAAGTGTCGAGAATTCTTTCGGTATATCCCGAACACAACATTCTATCGGTTAACCAACGAACGTTTCTTCGACACTCCTCGGGAGACAGTATGGGAACATCGATACCACGAAGCGTTTCGTCGATGTTTCCCACCATATAATTAAGACCAGAACCGGTTACAGTGCAAATTTCACCTCCAGAAAAAGACACTGTTTCGTCCGGCAAACATATAGGCCTCATGTAGTCACTGTACTCCTTAAGCGGCGTCTTCAATTTGACAAGCGCAATGTTGTAATCTTTGGTGTTCTTTTTGTGCAGAGGATGTCTAATTACTGCAGAAGCTTCAGCTACAACCTCCTGACCATCTTTGTTTTGATTATCGAATTCGCCCAAGATGACTTTCAGCTTAAATTTAGGATTTACTCGAAGTACAAAACAATGTGCAGCTGTCAAAATCCACTCCCTGTCCAGTAAGGATCCGCGACAAAACACGTTGGACTTCCCCAATCGGTTCTGATATCTGAAGCCCACTTGCCACGGGAATTCTCCAGGTTTAACAGGTTCATTACCTGTTGGTCCTCTTCTCTTGACAATTCCACACGTGATATCTTCCATAGGCTGTTGTTCCAACTCTTGATTGGTCATTTCTGAAAGTCATTGCCATGACAACGGAAGTATTAGCACAGAAAAAAAAATGTACATGTATGTATTAAGGTTTAGGACCTTACTGCAAAGGGCAACCCTCAGCACATTGTTAAAATTAAGTTACTTGACATCAATTTTGTCGTCGTTTGTAATTGTTTCTACGAAATGGATGCAACCTCCCATAACTAATCATAGCAGAGCCGACTTTTCGACCATCACCTGTGCACACAGCATTTAATTTACTTTGCCAAGCTAAACGAACAATCTATGAATTTTGACTGATTGGATTACTGACCATAATATCTAGGTGACTTCTCCTTATTGGCGGAACTAATTTCAGAAAAAAATTGCCATGCAGGCGGAAGATGGCGTCCGAAGATGCGACACTCGCGCCGCCAAGCCTGGATGACCGCACGAGGCAAAAGGACGAGCGGAGGGACACGGGCACCGGACGAAACGAAAAGGCCCCGGGACACGCGACGAGCAAACCTTTCAGCGAGGACCCCCGAGGGCGTGTACCGACAAGACATCATGTCCGAGCGGGGAGATTAGCTGCGTATTATTTCCTATTTCACTCGTCCCGTACCAATACTAATATTTTTCTTATTATTGTGACGTAATACTATCTGATTTAAAGCGTGTGTTTTTGTCGTACATAGAAATAGTGCTGATGGCACAGAGTTATATCTTATAAAGATAATGGCTTTTTTTTTTTTGACAAAACGTATGGGCACCACGAAATAGACGACTTGTACTTGAGACGTGCATGTGACAAGAGGCCTTTCAGTTGAACTAAGTGGTTATAAAGATTTCATTCTTAAATCGGCAAGAAAAAAGATGGCCTGTTTTAAATCTTTATTTTTAATTCGAAAAGTGCTAACACCGAGTACTTTATGTATCGTACCTTCATCGGTATCCATGGATGAATCTTTCCTAATGGAAGTTGGATTTCCCTCGTCTTTTTTGGACAGAAGAAAAAAACATTGTTGGATGTTACATGTCATGTTAACCTTACGTTTTTATCGTTTTCATCGAAACGTTCACTTAAAGACAACTTTCTAGAGACAATTGAAACCTACGTAAGGGTGCTCTGCCAAATATAGAACAAGGAAGACATACTTCATTTTTCTTTATAATTCGTCATCAATGCTGACAAATGCAATGATATTTGGAATTCATGCTTCACCTCAGGCAGTTTTAGTGCTCGTAGGATTGTATTTGTTGGTTAACTTGAAAGAGTCTGCACGCCCTATTATTCAAATAAGGCTAAGAAGGTCGACAATACGTAAATGTTGAGCCAGTCAGAAAGCTAGAAATATGTACCGAAATAACGAGTTAGTATTTTGTAATAAATTGTGCATTATACTTGTATGGGGTTCTATTGACGGTGGATTATTTTTCTTTGTCAGAGTGTTAACGTTATTCCACACACTTAACAAATGATAAGATCCTGAGAGCAAATGATGTTAGGGAATGTGTTGGAAGCGTACCTAATGGTGCCGAGTCAGAGGGAGAAATCGTCGAGTCTCCTACCCGTGCGGTAGGCAAATGCACTGCGCCTGTTTAAAAAATAGCAGAGAAGGCAAGCGGTTAATGTTTGGTCCCCGTGTTTCAGTACCTAACAAGGTAAAAAACTTGCCATTATTTCAGCGTGCTAAAATTCAAACGTTATTTTACATGATCGAAACAAAAAAAACTCTTGTTGGATTTTTTATTGTTTCAAATTTGGATAAAGTGATTCTAAAGATGAGCAATAAATCGTAACTAGGGATAAACGAATGATTTTTTCTTTGTGAAATGTAGAATGATCGAGAAGCATGGGCCATCAGATACTTACGCTGACAATACTAATTGTGATTATAACATAAACTGTTCAGAAGTTATTCACCGCTGGCCAGCAAGACAGGATTGCTTCTTCGTTGCTGCATATATACCAAAATCTTGTTGCATTATTTTCAGTTCCAGAACGTTCGAATTTGAAAAAACTTGTTTTATGATGGCAGCTAATGAGTATAAGATAATAAAGGCTGATAATACCTTTAGCAAATACATTTTTCATAAAAGCTTGTGGTCCACCCTCTCCACCCTTAGGAGAATACCGCGCCACTGAAATAAAGCCATAAGTCTTGGAGATTGCACTTCCAACGCCAATCTCCATGGAGCCATTCCACACGACCTGAAGCAGATAAATCATTTTGTTACTACAGATGTTGGTCGACAGACTTCACAGGATCCGGACCTCACGAAGGGAAGGCTGTGGTACCGGTGCGTCTCACCGGCGTGGAGCAAGGATAGGTGTTAGAACTCATGAAAACTATATAATTTTCTCTAAGTCCTGGTAAGCTGTGTTAGATCATTGCCATTTCGTTTCTCACTCATTGCAGTATTTTGCAAATTGAAAGGCGAGTGCCGACGCCATTTGACCACGAAAGCGTTTGACGTCATTTTTCTGTACCGGGCACCAAAAAAAGGAAATATAATCGTAACTCTGCACTGCATAAAACTAGTACTTGATCGTGCGCGTGCACAAGCTTTTAAGCCGACTAAATCATAAGAAAATTACCTTCACCAGTCTTTACTATTCAAGAGATTTCCGCTTTTAACTGTGGTTTTAAAAATAATACTGACTCAGTTAAACTGGCCTAACCTGTGCAAAGTGCTTTACTGGCAAGTCAGGCTTCTTTGCGGTCCCAGTCTGAAAATTATAGTTTCCTGCCTCGTCATACCAGTTTTGTACAACCTCACCACACGTGACACAGTTTGGTTTCCAGGCTCCTTGACATTTTGGCTGAGGTGGTACAAACCACGCTATGTTCTCTCCCTCGTCCCTCTCGGCTAAAGTGTCCCCGTCGTGTTCGATCCTGTCATTTATTGCAAGATACTCAGCCCATTTCTGTGCGTCCTCGGCTAGGGACTCGGACCAGGAGAGGGGCTGGGCACCATGAAGCCTTCTTAACTTGTTATGCTCAATTACGCAGTCTCGGTCAAATAGGTCATAAGTGTGCCCTGTTTGACAACAAAAATGTATAACGCATCTGCCTCGATAGGAAATAAAAATGCGATTTTTAAAGCAACAGAATGAACAAGAGAATGGTAAATAAGAGTTAACAATGAGGCGAATTATGCCAGGCAAGAGAGGTGCCCTCTTGTGCGCGCGAGGAAAGAGGACAGCCTTCTATGTCCACCCACGCTTGGATCTAGCCGAAATTTGTTAGGAACTGAAACTCCTGGCGGAAAGGGCACAGTTAAGTAGCTAATAGTTTAATATTACAAAAATTATAAATTACCACGACGATTTGGTAGAACATTTACAACTTCGCCTCTGGCTCGGACATTGAGGGAGACCTCGCCCCACGTATGGATATTAAATTTGCTTGTTTTAATTTGTATATCAGTGGAAACCAAAATGCTGCTTAGAGGGACTGAACTCCTGTGCCAACAAAATATTTTTCCCCAGGAAACTTGTGCTCTTTAAAGGCGATACTTGACGTTGCTATGATTATGGTAAGACACAAGTTCGATTACGATTTTATGGCGTATACATTGCGTTTATAGCAAAGACGTTGGGCGAGTATATTTAATCTGCAATTGATAGTAAAAATACAAGCAAGGCGCGCGCGGCTGCACTGCACATTGAAATTGCCCTCACCTGTGTGGAATACAAAACACAAGACAAAAAGTAGATGGAAGAGGTCGAGTGCCATCAATGCACTTATTTTTCCTTCACATCTTCATCTAAAATAAAAGAAATCGTTATTGGAAAATCATTTGAATATGCCCTGTTTTAGCTATATAGTTCAATGTTTATCTAAACAATTACACGGATTTTGCTTCTGTCCGTTCGCCTTCGTTTGCATTTCTGCGATGATTCCAAGCGGGAAAGTAAATCAAAAGCATAGATGAAGCACATGATCGAACATGAAATTATATTACGCTATCAAATGTAACGCCTTTCTGTCTTTCCCTAGTTTAAGGATAGGGTAAAGAACCGTTTTAAGTTCTCTTTTTTAGTAAATCTAAAAAGATACCAGAATTTACTTCAGAAGAACATATTCGCTTTTCTGGCTTTTGGCTTATTCTACATGTTGTTATCGCAACTGTAGCCAGACATTAGTTAAGGAAGCCAGTTTATGAACAAGGATGAAATATATTTAAATTATATTACGGTAAGACGGATATTTACCTGAAGAATGGCGAATTTTCTTTGTCTCTGTTACAAATTCAGTTTACAAGCCGGCCGCCATGTTTAAACAATTAACGATTCATTGGACCGTGACCATGGTGGTACTTTCAACAGACAAAATATAACCACCTGCCCTTGAAATGACTGAAACGCCTAGACAAAGTAAACGGAAACTTTTAACCTTTATTTGATCCCAAGAATGATCTTCACCTTAATTCTCATTACAGTATCGATACATTTTCAAACAGTTATGTGGAAAGAATGTAGAAAATCATCAGACACCTTGGTGTCGGTACCACAAGAACAAGAACACGAACCAACGATATATGAAGAAATCTGTGACATGGGAAAGAAAACCGGTTAACACATACTAACCATGACTTCTTATTGGTTGTATTCTTCATGACGTGGGATAAAATCCGGTATACGGAAGAGAGAAATTTTAAAAGAAAGAGAGGCTTAAACGCTGTTAGATAAATACATCGGAGTCTAGAAGCATTTTGTCCCCAATGTCTTCCTCGAATTGATGTACACAGATACGAAAATACATTTCAGTCATTTCATTTAAACGCAAGATGAAGTTTCCTTTTTAACATGACAAATTGGCAATGAATTAATTTGTGGGTGTCGTATACACCAGCTAAAATTGAATAGCCCTGACTTATCACCTGCAGTTATTTCCTTCGACTATGAACGAATACTGTTTTGGGGTTTTTTAAAACAATGTCGCACCCTCTAAGAATGAGTTATGGTATTCTCGTTTTCTGGTCATTCATCGCCTTAGTAAGATCAGGTAATTGTCATTCAAGACCTACTTATCATGGAAGCCAGCTTGTTTTTAAAGGGGTTTATTCCGCGTACTTGTTTATGTTTACATTCATTAGTAATAGTGATAAGATATAAAATTGAAAATATTTCATTATACAAAGCAAAACCGATTTTGAAATTTTAATTTTCATTGATTCCAGCATTTATTTCTTGGGGAACATTTACAGCCATATCGTCGTTTAATCATCTTTTTTGTACCTTTTTACACAAATTTCAGCCCAAATTTTTTAAGCCAACAACTTTTCTCTTTCCTGGAGCCTTTATATCTTCTACATTATAATAATTTTTGTCCCCCTTACATAAAGTAGTTAAATGTTCGTAGATTGTATGCCGTTTTTCTTTGAACTCCTCAGGGCGACGCATAGATCAGCTGTTGTACATGCAAGAGTCGGCCCTGATGGAGGCTGTCAGTCAGGGGAGTCCAGAGAGCTGGACATGGCAGGCAGGACTCAGAAGACCGAATGAACCAAACCTGTTTTGTGGCGGCGTGCTAATCGGCAGCGCCTGGGTACTAACATCTGCACACTGCGTTTACTACATGAAGGACTACATGCCGACACCAATGATTGAGGTCGTCATTGGCGAGAAAGATCTGCAGAACCAAGATGGAGTAGTAACGAATGTGACTGAAGTATTCGTTCATAAGAATTATGATCCTAACACTCAAGACTATGATTTTGCATTGCTGCGGCTAGCTGATCCTGTAGAACAAAGTCCACTTATGTACATCCGTCCTGTAAAGCTACCCGAGGAAGAAATGGACTTTGAATCAGGAACGCTCTGCTTCGTTTCCGGTTACGGAGCACCGAAACCCGGAAGTAATTTCTTTGCAAAACTGATAACCGTTCAAGTACCGATTGCGAGCGAAGATGCGTGTAAGAAGGTTTATGAAGATCACAAGATTACACCAAGAATGTTCTGTGCAGGTTTTGAAGAAGGAGGAGCTGATGCTTGTCAGGGAGATGGGGGAGGACCGCTGGTCTGTAAGGATGGTACCAGCTGGTATCTGAAAGGATTGGTGAGCTGGGGACGAGGTTGTGCTGTACCAGGCAGTTATGGAGTGTATGCAAATGTCAAAACAGTTATGAAATGGATAGAGGAAACAACGGGACTTTCAGTTGACTGATTTGTAAAAAACGCCCGAGCTGAAAATTGTTACTGGAACAGCAAACAACATTATGAAACGCAACTTAGTATTTAGAATTTGCGTCTTGTACAAATATATAATCTCATAAAGCCTATACATATATTTTACATGTCAACATCTCTCTTAAAGTAATCGTTACTTTTTCTTCTCATGCCAATAAACATAGCTTATAAACAAGAACCTTTAATTTAAGTTTTGATAAAAAAGCGGGGGCTAAATTACCTCATTACTGAATTATACGACTGGTTATCTAGAACTTAATATTCTCACTTGACCGCCGTGCTGTACCATTAATTTTAGTGTCATTAAAGTGTTTCTTTCTTGTACGAATAAATTTGTCAAATATGAATAAACTGACTAGAATTGGTACAAGTGAAATGGCGCTGTGTTGTAAATGGTCACTTTTTTTCAGTTTCAATTTATAAATGACAGTATTACGTTTGGCGTTAGATTTGGGGTTGGCGAAATAACCTGCTAATTTTTGTCGTTTCACCAAGTAAGGCACGCCCTCGATATCAAATAGAGAAGAACTGCTGGGAATTAGTGGAAGAATGTTCCCGTTCTTGATCATGTCTTTTGCGGTCTTTTTTCCTCACATTGTCTCAGGTAATTTCCATCGTAACGGTTATAGATTTAAAACAGTTTCAAATTTAAAAATCGCAACAGTTATTCCAAAATTCCCTTTTCCCTTTTTTGTAAGTTTCACTGTTTTAGATAAAGAGCCGTATCTGTATAAAATGAATGTCATATTGCTAGTCTAGATTGGAAGGTTTTTAGGAGGATTCTTCTCAACTAACACAGAACCGATCATCTTAACATTTTTTTTCTCACAAACAGTAGAAGCGAAAAACAACTAACTGCTCTTTATCCAGAACGAGGTAGCGAACGAGTGGACAAGCGAACAGTCTAACAAGCGAATGAACAATGGTACCTATGTACGGAGCATGTATAGTATCACAATGTAGCAACTGAATACACATTTATTTTAGTCCAACTTCCAAATAAAAAGTATTGCAAGTGCCTAGTAAATGGCATAATTTATTAAAAAATAATATTTTTATTCTTGTTGGAAGGTGCTGTTCCAAACAACTCGACCATTACCAACAGCACTGGCAAACAAGTTCAATGCTCGTATAAAGCTGTAAATATCATCACGCAGGAAAAACTTACGATTGTCGGTGGTATGGTTCTATTCGTTTTTTTTTTTTTTTTTTTTTTTTTTCTTTTTTTCTTCTCTCTTTTTTTGTTTCAATCTTCTCTTTTAGTCTCTTTTATATTTTTCTTGATAATTATTTTTGTTCTAACCCCTTCTGATCCAGCCTGTAACGGGACGCCTCCTCACGTTCCATGGCCACCCATGCCACCAGTTCAAGCACCATGTCAAGGTATACTGCTGGTCAGGCCACAGATGCTCAAAGAGTGGATAACAATACCCACCGTATAAATCACTATCCAGAGGATAGCGTAGTATAATTTTTTAACACCTATCTACTGGATAGTGATTTATCTGGTAGATAGTGTTTTGGTGTGTTTGGGGGGGGGGGGGGATAGTGTTATCCACCTTTTGAACAACTGGGCCCTGGTCAGGACTTAAATTAAGTGGCCAGGTCACACTGTTGGATAGAGTCACGCTGTTTAGGAAACTCTTGACTCTTATGAACTGGCCCTCAGAACTCTACAATACTTTAGGCTAATAATCAGTTTGTACACTGTGATTGTTTCGTTTCAACCAATGTTTGGGGAAAGAGAAAAGAATCCCCAAAACTGGCACAACAACTCAGGTTTCAATTATAACCTCATTGTCATTGATATTTTTAAATTTTGTGTTACAGGTAATCCAGGCAAAACTTCCACCCCAGCTTGGCAGCTGCAACCGAGTCACATTGTTGGAGGCATGGAAGCTACAAGAGGGCAGTGGCCATGGCAGGCGGGTCTGAAGCGATCTGCGACGGAAAAAATCTTCTGTGGTGGTTCATTGATCAATCCCCAGTGGGTAGCGACTGCTTCCCACTGTTTATACGAAATGGCCAAATACTCCGCTCCAGGAAAGATACCGCATATTGAGGTGGTGCTGGGTGAGTTTGATCAAGACAAGAAAGACAAAAAGGAAGTGACAGCAAACGTATCAAAACTGTTCCTGCATGGTCAGTACGACCCAGATACTCTCGACTATGATATCGCGCTGCTTAAACTAAAAGATCCTGTGAAATTGTCTAAGATCGTGAAACCTGTCTGTCTTCCTGAGGAAAGCGTCGACTTTAGGCCTGGAACAAACTGTTACGTCACTGGGTTTGGAGTCACTGAGCAGGGTGGGGACGTGGCGACCACGCTTCAAGAAGCCAATGTACCGATTGTACCTCAGGAAACTTGCCAATCAGCTTACAAAGCAAAGAAGATAACGCCCCGGATGTTCTGCGCAGGCTATGCTAAAGGAGGCATCGATGCGTGTCAGGGAGACAGCGGAGGACCGCTGGTCTGCATGAACGAGGGCAAGTGGTTACTGAAGGGCATTGTAAGCTGGGGAGTCGGCTGCGCGAGGCCTGGTGCTTATGGAGTCTATTCGAACGTGAAAGACTTCTTGCCATGGATTCGAAATATCATCAACAGTGAAACAACGGAGACCAACTTAAGCTGAAGCGATGATTATTGAGACTACTTTAAAACAGCAACATAATACTGTAAAAGCTAAGCTAGATTTTACATTTTGACTCAGAGACATACAGGCAACATTTAAGGATCCTGGTTTAAGTCTCTGTTCAAATAAAGTCACTGTAGTTATTGCACCACTGTCTGTCTGTTGTCTGTCTTGGTTTGTACCTCTCTGTTTCTCTGTCAGTGACGCACATTTAAGTACATGATAGGAGTATCGCAAATCCACAGGATCAAGATCACTGGTTTATTGTGATCATGAATAACCACAAAGCATTTTGGCAGGTCGCGCTAACTTTGTGCCGCTATCCTATGAGGAGTGTAGTACTGTGAGAGCAAAGTATCTTGTCCATTCTCCCTTTAGAGCAGTTTTCAATTCACTGTCGAAAATATAAAACCAAAACCAAAGTAATTACTCTGGCCAATCACAAAGGACACAGACAATCCAGTGAACCAATCAAAACTCTAAGCAAATACATGTAGCTGGCACGAAGCGCGGGAAAACGTGCGCGAGCGAGTCACGATTGGTTTTGGTTTTACTTGTGATTGGCTGAGAAAGTGGCGCGAGATTTTTAAGCCAATCACTAAGCGTTGTAATGCAAAACCAAAGCAAACGCAATTTACTTTCGACACTCAAGTGAAAACCGCTCTATAAGGACCTGACTTTACCAAACTAATTTCAACAATGTAATGTACAAACAGGCACTCTAAATCTGTCTTATCACCAAAGGTGTTATTCAGCGAGGCCCTGCAAATTTAAAATTAAAAGATTAAAAAATAGTTTAAGAATTAAAAAAGTTACATGATAAAAAATGTATAGTATTAAAGTTCACATTAAAAGGCATAGGATAAAAAATTTAGCTAAAAACTTCATTCCTCAGGGCTTGCTTAAAAAGTAAAATGGACTTAATGTCTTGTATCGATTTGTCTAGCTTATTCCAGTCTGCAAGTCCTTGGTATAAAAGGCGTTGCTTGCCATAATTTCGTCTAATCCTCGGTAAATAAAAATTGGTTTTGCCACGGGTATTATAAGCATGAATGTCATAGTTTTTCTTTGTATCAAAATTAAAATCTATGAGGCCATTTACATATTTAAAAACGAAAACGCAGCGGTGAAATAACCTGCGTTTCACGAGTGTTGGCCAACCAAGTGCATTTAATGCTTCTGTAGACGAGGAAAAACTTGGTAAACTAAGAATGGTCTTGGCAGCCTTGTTTTGAAGTAACTGTAGCTCACCCATTAGGGTAGCATTACCCTTATCGCCCCAGATAGTGTCGGCGTAATCGAACAGAGGGCAAACCAGGCTGTTGTACAAAGTAGTCCGCGTTTCAAGAGGCAGCAAGTGTCTAATTCGTTTCAGCAAACCAAGTCTTTGATTAATCTTAGTGGAAATGGCTTCAACATGGTCGCTCCAAGTCTTAGTCTTGTTTATGGTTATTACCAAGATATTTAAAGGTATCGGTGTATTCGAGTGACGAATTATCAATAACGACATTGATATCATTACAAGATCTAATCTTATGGGGACTACCAATTAAGATAAACTTCGATTTAGAAATATTCAAGGTTAGACGATTTGTACTAAACCACGAAGAAAGCTTAGACAAGTCCTCGTTTATAAAATGTTCTATCTCGGTAACGCACAAGCTGCTGAAGTAGATCACTGTGTCGTCAGCGTAAAGGGCCACTTCACAATGTTCCAAACAGGTGGGAAGATCGTTGATATAGACCAAGAACAAGAGAGGGCCGAGGATGCTTCCTTGAGGAACGCCGACTTGGATCGGTCTCAGCGGAGACTGGACATCTCCAACCACAGTGAGTTGAAAGCGATTGTTTAGATACGATCTGAACCATCCAACTACGTTATCACCAGCACCGATTTGCTTCAGCTTTTCTAACAGGAGGCCATGATCGACGGTGTCAAAAGCCTTCGAAATATCGAGAAACACTGCTCCTGTTAACATTCC
This sequence comes from Oculina patagonica, assembly GCF_052425735.1. Classification (NCBI taxonomy): domain Eukaryota; kingdom Metazoa; phylum Cnidaria; class Anthozoa; order Scleractinia; family Oculinidae; genus Oculina; species Oculina patagonica. Next base: position 22,006,140 of record NC_135759.1, read on the forward strand.
ATTATCGAGTTTATCAAAAACCCTGTCCGTAAAATAAGCGAGGGCGACTTCGGTTGATAGTTTAGGGCGAAAGCCAAACTGTTTTGGTGTAAGTAAGCTTGACTCAGTCAAATAGCCATATAGTTGTTGATGTACTGCTCTCTCAAGAATCTTACTAACCGTCGGAAGCACTGTGATGGGCCTATAGTTATTGCAATCAGATTTGTCACCTGATTTAAAGAGTGCTGTTACTTTGCCTTGTTTCCAAATGGCGGGAAATACGCTGGAGTCAAGAGAGCGGTTAAATAGCTTAGTCAATACAGGTGTGATACATTCGGCAGAGTCCTTAAGAAGTCTTGAACTGATCTTGTCCAATCCGATCGCCTTGTTTGTTTTCAAGGTCTTGAGTTGTTTCAAAACAAACGACAAAGACGACATGTTCTTGACATTGAAAAGGAATGGCCGCATCGTTATCAAAATGAAAAAAAGCAGTTAAAATAATTGTCAGAACGAATGGAAAGTCTCCATGGTGCTTTCTATGTCTCTCCTGAAATTTTGTAAAGAAACGTAATGGATCATCAGTTAACTTTTGCGTGAACACGCGAGACACGTTCGACTGAAGATGAGGGTACTGAAATTTCGTACTTTGCGTTCCAACCGCTTAGCTGGGTTAAACAGGAATACCTCTAGAGGTACCGACTCCAAAATCTTCAAGATCAATTTTAATTCCTTCAAACAAATTTTCTGGAATTTAAAAGAATATCGGATGTATCCAATGACTCTTCAACTTAGATAAGTGATTTCTCTACCATTACACGAGTTTCAATTTTTAATTGAAAACACGATAAGGGGATAACCAAGAAATTTCCGTCAAAAAAACTGTCCCTGGCCCCGCCCAACGTTTACAGCCACCTGTTAGTCAAGAAGTTCGGAAGCTTCAAAAGCAAGTTAAGCCGGCAAATATTTGCAACTTCACTGGAGAGAGAGAAAGGGACAATTCCGTTTGGCAGGTGATTAATTTTTTCTCTCATGTAGTTCTGGATTCACTGAAAGGAAAGAACTTTTTCGATGTACACCGAATATCACGTAACCCCTATTCGTCCAATTGTATAGAGAAATCAATAGGAAATATGAAACGAAACAATCAATTTTTAGAACATTTGCTTAAATACATTTCGTAGAGTTTCGTGCAATAATATTTATTGCTTTGATTAATGAAAAGAAGAGGTTAAAAATACGAGTTTAACGCTTGGAAGAATATCTGGCGAAGAGTTTTTCCTCTAAAATCCTGTATTATATCTGGTAACGGGAATAGAGAATAGCTCATTGCTGTGGAACAACAGTGAAATACAGGATAAATACTGAATGTTTACATTTGTCTTTTTAGTGTTTTAATTCAGGGCATGGACATAACAAGCTTTGGCTTTCTAAAGATCGCATTCTTAGTGATCACTCTCATCGCAAAAGGTAAGCAAGTTCTCAGAAAAACACAGTCTAGGACGTGATCTTTTAACCCATATTTATGCAATCTCGACGGGCCAGTAAAAGCAGTGTTGATAATTAAATCAAGTAAACTGACTAGCCCAATAAAGCAGTCACCTTGGCTCGTTTTGCTGTGGCTGTTTCGAGTGTTAGGCCTTGCATTGCTTCATCAGAACAAAGACTAGAAATAGAAACGTCGTCTTTGCCCTTTTTCGTAAGGACATTCATCTTTATTATCCCTAGCTTTCACTTTTTATCAATATTGTATAAAACGCAGGTAGGTAGCAGCTGCTATAGCAAGGACTCATATGAATGGCTCGCTATCCTACGAGGAAACAAAAGAACAAACACAAACAATGTCCTACGCCGGCCCCAAAAATCAATAGCAACTGCTTCACTATAGAGGACCAGCTTTAAGCTTACGAAAACTGCTACACTACGGAAACGTATCAGGTCTTCTGCACGTAGATAATTTTTTTTTTATGCTGATAAGAATGTTGCTACCTACACCACAATTAGTCGAAAACGAAAAACCGTCAGCCCTAGAAACGAGTTAAACAATAACAATTACTCATCATTAACCTGTTATTTTAATAATATATTTTTTATAACTTATTATTATTTCTGAACTTTAAATAGAAACGAAAATTATTTTTTTTATCATAGGGCAAGCGTATGATGAGTTCGATAAAGACTGTGTCCGAGTCCACAACCAGCTGAGAGCACTGCACAATGCATCGGCTCTTTGTTGGTCCGAGTCTTTGGCCAAGGAAGCACAAAAATGGGCCGAAAGCTTGGCGTACAGGGACCGCGCGGAGCATGATTATCAGGACCTCATTACTAAGGGCCAAGGAGAGAACATTGCTTGGATGGCCAAGACAGTTGAGAAGTGCAACGGACCCGTTCGAAAGACTGGATGTGTAAGTTGTGGAGATATTGTGAAGAAGTGGTACAGCGAGGAGAAAAACTACGACTTTCAGAAGGCAGCGCCAGCTGTCGCAGGACAGCCCATCCGTCATTTCAACCAGGTAAAATTCTTTTTTTTTCCCCTTTTTGTTTTGAGGTAGTGCGCTAGATGGCAAAAAATGTCCGCCCCGGGGATAAGACTGTTGATCTTTTATTGTTGTTTAATCCTTGATGAGTAAGTATCGTCAAAGACCAAGTTAACAGAACTTTTCTACTGATCAAACATTTGCTAAGATATCCGCTGTTTATTTAGGCATGGATTATTTATGGGTTAGAGACTGTTGTGAGTGTTTTGTTGACAAATACACGCACGCGCTGGCCGCACAATGAACGAGAAATTTTCAATACTGCACGAGGCGTAGCCGAGTGCAGTATTGAAAATTTCGAGTTCATTGTGCGGCCAGCAAGTGCGTGTATTTGTCAACAAAACACGAACTAACAGTCTCTAACCCTTTTAATATACAATCTGAGTACACTGCAAGAAAAACACGATTCACCGAACTTTGAACTAGACTTTTAATGAATAATAATATAAAGAAGAATTTGAGTAGTACATAATTATACATGCAGGCTGTAAAGATCAATAATACAGAAATCCAAAAATATAAGCTGAAAAATAAAAAAAGCTCAAAATGGTCCATTAAATTGTTCTTTAGCTGAAGTCGTTCATAAATACAGTCAGCGAGAAGCTTGTTCAAGGTGAGCCGATCGCTTTTACAATTGCAAGCCAGCAAGTCAATCGCACACAAAAAATTCAGCTTTAGTTTACCTTTGAAAATGAAAACACACCAGGTTGTTTTCTTCTGGGTATTTTTTGGTATTGAATCGTTGATAATTTGAGGAATATCTTTTTCTTCCACTTTTGCAAGCCTTAAAGCTGAAGACATTTTCAATAATGCACGATTTGTGTGCATTATTGTCAATACTGCACTGTCGGAGTTTGCTGACGACAGGTAAAGGAAAATCACGTGATCGATTTTAACCAATGGCGCGCGTGGATTTTGGACAGTGAACGAAGATTGTATATTAATCTCTCTTTTTGAATTTCAATTCTCTAGAACTTCACCGGAGACATTTTTTTAGTTTACTTTCTAACACATCGTGACGGATTTTCCATGTTATTTGGAATTTATGATAACAATTTCAAATTAATGAAACCGCTGTCGGCTCAAGACATTATCTTTAGTTAGGGTAATGATTAGCTCAAACGTCATTTTAAGTTTAGATAACGCAATAAAGTTAAGGTAACGTTTTGTAACAAATTGTTATGTTAGATACAATTGTCCGCTTTCTGTCAATGTTTCCATGTAGATTGTATGGAAGTCTACAAGGGAACTTGGGGTGGGAAGTGCTCGCAGCGATGAACATGGGTTGATAGTGGTAGCACGATATAGTCCCATGGGAAGTACAGGAGGACCTGCGGCTTTTCTTCAGAACGTTAGCCCAGCAAGTAAGTTATATTATTAGCAACAAGAATGATTTAAAAGTTGTCACGGTCAGGCAACTGCAGATATATCAATGTCTGAAGATAAAAGGTTACTGCACCTACAAACATGTTCAACTTTACCAGTCTCAGTCTATGGAATTAAGTTCAAAGTGTCTAAGATAAGAATCAATAAGGTAGCATAGCGTACAAGATTTGTTAGCTTAAGATACTCATGATGTTCCATGATACAATAAATAAAAAAAAGGGAAATAAGTGAAAAAATAATAGGAAAATGTAACTATTTACATAACAAATTTGCTTATAATCAGTTAATAATGAAGCAAATATGTCATTAACTCGAAAATTTGAAGTGCAGGGTTTTTGTCATCAATATTATTGACTTATTTGTAGGTAAAAACTCGTCACTGGATGTAACAGGTAAATACCTATAAAATATATGCTTAATTCAGACTGATATGGTTGAAGGTAGTTTGGACATTCTGTGAAAATTTTATGAATTCCTGTAGGTAACTGATTTTGTGCAGTTACCTACAGGTTTTTCCATGCAGAGCTTGACTTCTAAAATCCATTTGAGATTGTTTTCACTGAGGATGGTGATGATGATGGCCAACCAGATCATAACCGTGCCGCGAGGAGAATGACGAGAATGCGCGCGACTCGCGTGCCTCTCGAGTTGTTTTGTGGAAATTACGAAAGTAATATTTCTCATAAAAAATATACGTCAGTAACACTACAACAGCACAACAGGTCAAGAAAATCCATGTAAGATATTCTGTACAATATTTCATGTATAATAAGCATTGATTTTGATTGATTATGAGTGAATGTTTTGTCTACTACTTTCCGAAAACACTCGCCAATGACTTTTGTCACGACACTTTTTTCTGTTTAAGAAAATTCCAATCTCGCTTTTTGTGTCGCATGTAAAAGTTCTCCGCCTTTGATACTTTATACTAACAATTACTTTTTTAGCTGCAGGCAATGGGAACTCGTCACTGGATGCAGAAGGTAAGTCCAATGATCAAGTCGGTGCATACTGTGGGCGTGGTGACTGCTTTTAGTAATATCATGAAAACTGCTCTATTACCATAATTGTTAAACTCTGATTACTTCTTTCTCAGTGCTTACCATGATGGTGCTATGAACATCCATTTCTAAATTTGTTTATGACCAATAAAGAGTGTAGAAGCAATAAAGTTTTGTACCTTTAAGAAATAGAAGGTTCTTAACTATGGTAAGTAACCCATCATGGGTTATTTAATTAGAAAATGAACTATTCATGTGCATCAGACAGACATCGCCCAAAAGGTAGAGAATGTTAGATCTAAACCGGGTTAATAATTGCATTATCAGGAAACGTTTAATGTATATTTAGCTTAGCTTAGTTCCTTGCCCCCGGGTGGGGGATAGGGCCGGACATCAAAGCTCTCCATCTGTCCCTATTCTTGGCCACAGCTGCTCCTGCGGCCCACGATTTTAGTCCCAGCTCAGCGCGTTCCTTCTCCACGTGCACTGTTCTCCCCCTTTTTTTAATGTATATTTACTTCATTATGATTACTTTTTTCACGGACAGGCCAAAACCCAAACGCGGGGGAGACAACAGTTATAAAGATCACTAAAGTTGTGCAAAGTAAGTAGATACACCTTTTATTTTCTTTATCTATGATAGAAAGCGCATACTATCCGATATTCGAGTATATTTGATCACGGTCGTGAGCGGCTAAACTATGATTATATAAAGATTTAAAGTTGCATAATCCTTGCATTCAGAGATCACTTATAAGATATAAACCATCAGAGGTATGGAGGAAATAGAATAATTGCAGCCCTATTTAAATGGGATCAGAAAGGCGAGACACTTACCCACTCGTGCGTATCGTGTTTACTAAACAGGGAGAAACAACAGATAGCATACTGCTTGACTGAAAAATCAGTAAGACTCCAAAATCTAAACGTTCAGTTGTATTTAGGAATGGTTCTTCATCGCCCGGAATGAACGGCGTATCAGCATATAAAGAACACATAAGAGACCAATGTAGGTTTGCATAAGTGACACCCAGGATACGTAAAACAAGAAACTATACAGAGCAGTTTAAAAAACTGAACACACGACAGGTCAAGAAGAAACGGGATAAGCATGTTTCTTTTTTTAAAAAAAAAAGCATTGTATATACAGGATTACAACACATTTTTGACACTGGACGAAATGGGCACCATTATTTCTGTAAGTCATGCTATGGTTGATTCTACAATATTGTAGTTTATATCGTTCTCTTATCTGACTCTATGAGGTTGGAAACTTACTGCAACAGGCAAAAAACTAAATGAGTATTGGTTATAATTATAAGATGCAACAATAAAATAGTAATTCGGAATTTGTTGAATTTGAATTTATAGAATTTCCACAAGGAATGGGTCCGGCAACAAATGGATCAGGACAGCCAGGTGAGGGAGCAAAGGCGGCACCACCTGCTCCGCCAGGTATTTTATTTGTTATACCCTTTTAGTAAGATAAACAGGAATACAGAACAGATGTTTTGAAAAAATTAAAAGTCAAATCAGTTCCTACAGATTACATGACATTCTCACTTTTTCAGGCCAAAACTAATTCCAGATCTTACTGAATTTTCGATCAAGATAGTTAAAGTAGTCGATGAATCAAAATAAGCCATTGGTGTTCTGTGTTCTTGTGAAGTTGGGCAGTGTTCTTGAAAAGTTGGGCAACAATGACTTTGCCGTTTTGTTTTTGCTGTTTTGATAAAATAATAATCTGGCTTGTTTAAATTTTTTCAGCAAACTGTAGGTTTTTACTCGAATGCGTAGATTTACTTTGCATTTTCTTTCTTCTGCAATTCATCATATTTCTTTGAGCCCGCCACAAACAGCTTGAATAAAATAATTTGTTCGCCTTTTTGCTCAAAAAATTGCTTCTTTTGTTTTTTGGTTTGATGTTGTTTCATTGTCGGACGACCAAAACAAAACTAAATTAAACTAAATTATTTTTTCCATTTTTTGCGATTTCTTGATTTTTTTTTTATTTGAATACTATTAATATATTTCTTTTAAACTGTGACCAATTTCAAACTGAAACAAATTAAAATCAATTTTTGTTATTTTCGTTTGACCTCACACACGTTTGTACAACTGTCTTTAGCTCCCCCTCCGTTCCCATCTCCTCCGCCTCCTGCTCCAGCACCGCCCCCTCCGTTACCATCTCCTCCGGCAGTCCCTGGACCAACAGAGAGCTCACTAACTTGTGGAGTCAGAAAACCAAGCCGTATTGTTGGAGGCGAGGTCGCATACCCTGGTGCCTGGCCTTGGCAAACAGGACTAAAGCGTAATCCAGACGACATCATCTTTTGCGGGGCATCCCTGATAAACAAAGAATGGGTCGTCACAGCGTCTCATTGCGTTTACGACATGCTCCGTTCAAACAAAGACACTGTGCTGATTGCTGTATTGGGTGAGTTTGACAAAGCCAACAAAGAAGAGCAAGAAATTTCGGTCAAAACAAAGAAGATCATCATGCATCCAAACTACGATCCTGAAAGTTTGGACTATGATATTGCCCTTATAAAACTGGAGACGCCACTTCAAGACTTCAGCGTGTATATTCGCCCGGTCTGTGTGCCTGGCAGTGACGCCAAGTTTGACGAAGAATCGAAGTGTTACGTCACTGGATTCGGAAGAACACAGCAGGGCGGTGAGCTTGCGGGAATGCTGCGCATGGCCAAGATACCGCTGGTAAGCAAAGAAACATGCAAGCAGGCGTATGGTGAAAAGTTGACGGAGCGCATGATCTGTGCAGGGTTTCCCAAAGGAGGAATAGACGCATGTCAAGGAGACAGTGGTGGACCGCTGAGCTGTTTGTACGAGGGGCGCTGGTATCTGACCGGTGTTGTAAGCTGGGGTGTTGGATGCGCTCAGCCTAATGCTTATGGTGTCTATGCGAAAGTGCAGGAGCTAAAGGATTGGGTGGACAATACTATGAAAGAGAATGAATAGATACTTAATCGCTGTTTGTGATTAATGTTTAGAGGGATTACCGTAGGCTACAGTTGGAAGGAGGTCCTGAGTTGTTTGTAAATGGAAGCCTCTTCTAAACAAGAATTGAATAAACGTCAAAGAAACCATTAAAGGTGTCCTATTTGTAAATCATGCTAGTTGGCAAATTTTGACCATAGCCTAAAAATGTCCCTTCAAAAAAAAAACTTCAATTGAACAACAGCTCTTTTTAAAGCCTTTCCTTTTTTGCCAAAAGGTGCCAATATGTGATAGTTCTTTATTGAAGCTAAGGGGAAACAATACAAATCATTTTGAGGACCAGGTTAAACAATAGCAGTAACAACGGAGCTCAAGGGAAACAATAAAAATATTACCCTGCTCAGGAGAAACAACTGAAATCACTAATTCGATCGAGGCTAAACATAGCAACGAAAACCACAATGAGGCTTACAAGAAACAATAAAATTCCCAACGAGGTCATAGCTTAATCATTACGAGGCGCGGGCTGGTGTCAACAATGGAAATCACAACGAGAATAGAAACACTAAATGGGTCAGGAAAAACAATGGCTCAAGATACTGAAATCACCACGAGACTCCGAGAGACTAAGTTAGTCACTACGAGGCTCATGGGAAACTAAGAAAATCATTACGAGGGTTGGGGGGGGGGGACTGAGGAAATCACTTTGACGCTCAGGGGAAACTATAGAAATCATTACGAGGCTCAGGGGGAAACTAAGAAAATCATTTCGAAGCTCAAAAAAACTATGGAAATTATTACAAGGCTCGGGGGAACTATAGAAGTCAGGCTTCGATGCTCACGGGGACTCTACGCGGTACTCTGGTCTTTCAGGAGAAAAAAAAGCATCTCTGCGAGGATCAGCGTAAACAATAGACGTCACTCGCTTCACTTGTGAAGTTCAGGGAAAACTAGAAAAATCACTACGAAAGGGCAGGAAAGGATATAAATTCCACTTTCGCCATCATGCAAATACATTTGTAGCATCACCAGTGATACCAAATAATTTGCCTTTGCCGCCTTTGTTCCTTGGCTACGATTTGCAAATTTTAAGGGGGCCCTCCACACAAAGGCGCGGTGGCCTTGACCTAATGGTTAGTGCGCCGGACTCCGGATCGAGTGGTCCGCGTTTGAGCTCTGGCCGGGGTCACTGTGTTGTGTTCTTGAGCAAGACACTTTACTCTCATAGTGCCTCTCTCCACCCAGGTGTATAAATGGGTATTGGCTACATAAAGCTGGAAAGGGTGGAAGAAGAAATATTCCTAGCCGTTTAATGCTACGGAATAAGCTCCGGCAGTATGGGCCACTTGGCTTGGCCCCTCCACACAAACGAGTCGGTCTTGCGCGACTTGACTACTACAACTCTTCTACAACCCTATTGACTTATTTCCATTGTTTACTTTTCTATAATGAAAGCACTACCATGAGGTTTCATGCAATTTCAATACCAGTTTGCATGTTACAGAATCTCTTTACAACATAGCCTGCCTTAGTTTATCGAAGTGGGGCTAATTTATACTACACTGAATTCTAAACTACAAAACATAGGTAATCATGACTGTTTCTTTTCTTCGAGTTGTGTTGTAACATAGTAAAACATATTACCCTGAAGAAGATAATGCAAATCTGACTGCTAAATAATTCTGAAGTTAAACAAGCGTGTTAAGCTTCTCACTCACCCACCTGTGAAACTGTATTCATCTTGTGGCACAAGACAACCTCTATTTTCAATAATAAATAACCTCCGATCTAAAACCGACTAAAGGAAAGTAATGCGTTGAAAGGAAAGCTGAAATTTTGACATAAAGAGGATTATATTGCAAAATGCCTCGCTAGCTTCACGGAGACGAAGTAAACACCGTATATTTTATTTCGTTTTGAAGATCAACTATAGTAATCATTGATGATTTCTCTCCTCTTTTCTTCTTCCTCTAAAACAATAATGTTCTTACCCTTCTTCTGTTGGATCCAGTTGTAAACCCTTTGTCTTCACT